>NC_089744.1:85023668-85323668 GCF_040412425.1 Macrobrachium rosenbergii | reverse complement strand
TATAAATCACGATAACTGCCAAAATTTCAACCTTCGTTGACTTTAACTCGACCGAAATGGTAAAAACGCAATTATAAGCTAAAACTCTTACATTCTAGTAATATTCAATCATGTACCTTCATTTTGCAACAAACTGGGAGTCTCTAGCACAATATTTCGATTTATGGTGAATTTCTGAAAAAAAAAAAAATCTTTTTCCTTACGTCTGCGCGCGGTAACTCAGCTGAACATCTCAGAAATTCTTTCGTCACGTTGTCGTAATGTTTGCATCATTTTACATTAGACGTTACATAAACTTTTATATATGAAAATGTGTGCAATTTCATGTAGAATACAACAGAAAATAGCTCATGGTTGTAGCTTTTATCAGTTTTGAAATATTTTCACATAAATCACGATAACTGCCAAAATTTCAACCTTCAGTCAACTTTAACTCGACCGAAATGGTAAAAAAACGCAATTGTAAGCTAAAACTCTTACATTCTAGTAATATTCAATCATTTACCTTTATTTTGCAATAAATTGGAAGTCTCTAGCACAATATTGCGATTTATGGTGAATTTTTGAAAAAAACATTTTCCTTATGTCCGCGCAGTAACTCGGCCGAACATCTCAAAAATTCTTTTGTCACGTTGTCGTAATGTTTGCACCGTTTTATATTAGTCATTACATAAAGTTTTATATATGAAAATGTGCGCAATTTCATGTAGAATACAACAGAAAATAACTCATGGTTGTAGCTTTTATCAGTTTTGAAATATTTTCATATAAATCACGATAAATAGAAAAAATTCTACTTTCGGTCAACTTTAACTCGACCGAAATGGTCGAAAACTGCAATTGTAAGCTAAAACACTTACAGTCTAGTAATATTCAATCAATTAGCTTCATTTTGCAACAAACTGGAAGTCTCTAGCACAATATTTCGATTTATGGTGAATATTTGAAAAAAACATTTTTTTATGTCCGCACGTTACGAATTCATGCATCATTTTGTGATAATATTTTCTCTGTGTTGCTTTGATCGTTTTACAATTTGTTATATATATACCAAAATCATCGCAATTTAGTGTACAATACAAAGAAAAAAAAATAACCCGTTAGGTTTAACCGTTTTGCTCACAGCGCGATTTGTATAAAATTATATATGAAAATTTTTTTTTTGAGCTGTCATATATTTCAATATTTTTATATGATAATGATATTTTTTTTCATTTCTGATGGTTGCATACAAAACTTCAGGCAATGACCAAAAAAAGGAGTCAACAATGAACTCTTAATCTTAAAAACTAAGCGTGCTGTGATTTTTTTAAAAAAACTTTTTCCGCTTCTGCGCTAACTCCCGAACGCCGCCGGCATACGGGAGACGTTTTTGTAAATAGAGGCTCGGCGTTTAAGGGTTAAAATAGGCAGGTATACGCATTTTTAGAGGAGGGATTGCCTTTGGTGTTTGAACTATTAAAATAGGCAGTTATAAATATTTGTTGAGGGGGGGGGTCTTTGGTGTTTGAACTATTAAAATAGGCAGTTATAAGCATTTGTAGAGGGGTGGGTCTGGTGTTTGAACTATTAAAATAGGTAGTTATAAGCATTTGTAGAGGGGTGGGTCTGGTGTTTGAACTATTAAAATAGGTAGTTATAAGCATTTTTGGGGTCTTCTTTGGTGTTTGAACTATTAAAATAGGCAGTTAGCATTTTTAGACTGGGGGTCTTTGGTTTTTGAACTAATAAAATTGGCAGTTATAAGCATTTGTAGAGGTGGGGGGTCTTTGGTGTTTGAATTATTAAAATAAGCAGTTATAAGCAATTTTAGAGGGGGGGGAGTCTTTGGTGTTTGAACTATTAAAATAGGCAGTTATAAGCATTTTTAGAGGAGGGGGGTTCTTTGGTGTTTGAATTATTAAAATAGGCAGTTATAAGCATTTGTAGAGGGGATTCCAACCTAACACAGATTTCAATTATCATGAGTGGTTGTGGTCCCTGTCCCCCATGAATGCCAGGGGTTGACTGTGTAATGGATATTTCTATGTGAAGATGTCCTTAAAAGTAAAGCTGTGGGGATTTGCATTCTGAGAAGAAAAGAAAAAATAAATACATTTACTATGGTCCATAGTGTTTTCCAATAGAATATCGTATATATTGTTTATGTATATGCTGTAATAAAGTAGAACAGTTTTTGTGCAGATGGAGTTCAGCTGTCATTTACTGAACAAAAAACAAGCGTGATGGAGACTTAATACATTTTGATAAAAAACTTAATTTTATATAAATGAATAGAAAATTTAATCAATTGAAATGGCATGATTAACATTACTGATAGTCGTAAGAATAAATATTATATCAGCCATGAGATTAACGCTTTGGAATCTGTACCTAGTATCGTGACTGAAAGTCACATGAAAAAAGTTGCTTTTTCTTACGTTAGTTTTAAAAGATTTTCAATTATATTTGACCATGACATTCATAAATGTCTCCTTTATAATTGAATCGTGTAAAATAATGAACATGAAGAATTTTGCTGAATCATTGTGTGGTAACGAAAATCACATTAAATTTTTCTTCCAATAGTGTTATATTGCTTTTTTTTAAGATTTCATTAAAGTAAAATTTGTCTGATCAAAATTAGTTTTCATAAAGATGAGTGCATATTTTCAGCTTTTCAACCATATACGATTCATATGAAAAAGATGACTGCAAGAGAAATTGTACTTTTTATAAATGCTTCTGCAGCTGTAAACATCTTTTAAAAGCTACCATCGTTGACTGACTTGGACTATAGGAGCTACCAGGTTGAGCTCAGAGGAGGATTGGAAAGGGTTAACTTTGTTTCATTTTTAAGTATGTGATTTTATTGATTTTGCATATTAAGCTAAGTTGGCTGATGACCTTTGTGGTGGCGACACTAGATCGCTTAAGTTTTTATTCACTGCAGATTTTTTTTTTTTTTTTTTTTTTTTTTTGTGGCTGGACCTGTTTATTTTTATATTTTTTTTATCTGCTTTTATAATTTTTTTTTTTGTGTGCCAATGACCGTGTAGTCATGATGGCAGATAAATTTTCTCTCTCTCTCTCTCTCTCTCTCTCTCTCTCTCTCTTGGAGGTGTAATTGCAATCATGTATAAGTACCTTCTCTCTCAAAATTGGAAAAACTTGATTTTGCCTGTCGCAATCTCTAAAAAATGGAATGAGCTCTCTGGCGTGGTGTTGAGTCTAGGGCTCTCTCACCGCTCTGTTCAGGGTTTTTGAGATCTTTGTATGTTTCCGTGGTAGTGGTATTTCACTCACCCTTCCTTTGTCTTCCTAGAAATTATGTATAACCCCAGCTTTCTGAGCTCTTTTTCTCTGGTATATTAGCATTTTATACCTAGAAATTCGTGCTGTAAAATTGACAGGGACCTTCCTCAAAACTTTGATTTTGCCTCTTTGCAAGAGCAAGGCTGCAAGAAAGTCAAGCTCTGGCACAGAGCCATGTAATCACTGTTGCTAGGCTGTACAGTGTGTAACCAGGAAGCTGTTTTTTCTGATTGGGAAGAATATTACCAGATCACCTCCCCATGGGGCATGATTTTCCAGTTAAAAGACTAAGGTTTATATTTTTATAGGAACAAATCACAAATAGATGATAATTTGCAGTTTTCTAAGCTATAGAAGCTTGAAGTCACATATGATTTGTATGATCACACTCCTAACCCAATCCTGCGCTTGTCCCTCTTTCAGAGGTCAAAGTGAATGTTGATTGTCAAGTGTGATTGTCATTGCAATTTCATGGCATGACTATAACATATGATGGTAAATGATCCCTGAGAAATTAAAATTGATTTGTGGTATGTGATTTAAATTTGGTTTAATGGGAATTGCTGCAGCCCTTAGATTATCAGTAACTCAGGGATTATATGACATTAACCTGTTGAGCTTCACTTATGAGAGGTGTCGCCGCTCCCGTATCGTCACATTTTCTTGCTCGTAGAGCGTTCTTTTGGTCTATGCTAATTTTTGTCCTGTTTTATGTCTTTTTATTACATTGATATTGTTTTTTGTATAAACAAATTAAGATAATAAATAATGTAGAACAAGAAATGATGAAAGAATTTATTTTGCATTTTTTATCGTAAAGATTGTAACCATAAAACATAAAAGGAAAAAATTATTCTTTAGTATGCCATTCCCTGAAACACCAAAGCCAGTAGAGGAATGAATTGTTTAATTTCATTTACATTTGTGTCATATCATTTTGGTGCACATGATGTTGTAGGCAAACTTTCTATATATTCTGTTACAATGTGCTCCATGACTTTGCCATCAAAAAACATAAAAAAAAACTTCACGGGGTTTCCCTTATCCTGAACAGTACATTTCACATCTTTGGATGAATGAAAAGTAAAGGACTCCTCTCCTTATCAGTTACTGTCCAGTCACTTGGCAATGCAATGATCGAATCTAAATTATGGTTTTCTTCAGAATTAGACAAGTCTTATTCAGTCTATGTTAGAGGTTTCTGAGCTGATACTCTGAGTCTTGTAGTCATCATCAGTGTCTACACTGAGTAGTGATAATATCTCTTCAGGCAAAAGATTTTTCCTTCACTTTGGAATGCTCATTATGGGGGATAAATAGGATCAAACAAAAAGAAATCTGTCGTTTATCAGTGAATCCCAGAAGTGTAGCGGGAGGTGAGGGGTAGATGTCCTCTGTCACTCTGTCTTTCCGTTACAAAAAAAAGTTGCCATTTACTCCTATTTTAGCTGGTAGTGTTACCAAATGATGTTCCTACTATTTGTATATGAGTAGAGTGTATTTCTGAGCTTGATCAGTGTGGCACCAGCCTTGAAAGAGGGAGAACTGTTTACTATGTTGAAGGCAGTGTGATATGGGATGCGGGCGACAGATAAGCTGTTGGTGACACTTAACAGGTCAACAAACAATATCTAGAATTGATTATAATGATCTAATTACAAAATAGGGTTTATAGCATAGATCCACTTAAATTTGAGGTTTCACATAGCTTTGTTGAACAATATTCACTTACTTTTTCAGAATATGATTACAGGAACATCTCAAATGGATGGCGCAATATTGGTGGTAGCTGCCACAGATGGTGTGATGCCCCAAACAAAGGAACATTTGCTCCTTGCCAAACAGATTGGAATTGAACATATTGTAGTGTTCATTAATAAGGTAGGATTTATTGTACAGTCATTTGAAAATGAAAAGAAATTTATCAAGTTGACAGTAAGTTGATATAGGTTGGTGATGCGTCAAGAAGCAAATTTAGGGAATATTCACAATTTTTACTTATTCATTTTTGTAAATTTTCTCTTATTAGGTACAATTGCACCTCAGCTGGACAGATAGTGGTACTTACCAGATGTTATTCTTTTATTAGGTACAATTGCACCTCAGCTGAACAGATTGTGGTACTTACCAGATGTTATTCTTTTATTAGGTACAATTGCACCTCAGCTTAACAGATGATGTTACTTACCAGATGTTTTTCTTTTATTAGGTACAGCTTAACAGATTGTGTTGCTTATCAAATGTTATTCTTTTATTAGGTACAGTTACACCTCAAGCTAAGAGATTGTGTAACTTATCTGATGTTATTCATATATTAAGTACAATCGCACCTCAGCTTAACAGGTTGTGTTACTTATCAGATGTGTCAAGAGTCCAGCAAAAATATAAATAGTAATTTGTAGTTTTGTTTTTTGCTTTTGCATGTGAAGTAGGACAGTACTGTACAGTAGTTGTTTCTTTTCATGTACTAAAACTACTTGCAGTACATTAATTAAATTTAAACTTAAAAATAATTTTTAAATGAAACTGTTGTATTTTGTTCATCTGACAGTCATGTGCTCAGAGTTCTGAGATGTTTGGTTGAAAAAGTACAGTTGCATGCTTATATGTACTGTAACTGTACTTCAGATATGTTTGGTTAAAAAAGTACAATTGCATGCTTATATGTACTGTACCTGTATTTCAGAATAGGCAATCACACTGATGCAAATCATTGTTAATCAAACACTTTAAAAACTGCCTCTTAAGTTATTTTTTTCATACAGTTATTGGGCCATGTTTAGTGTTTCATGGTGTATGTGCTGAAATGCTAAGATCTGTGGTTAAAAGAAGTGAATTTGTACTTGTATAAGTACTACAAAATAGGAAATCATTGTTAATTGAAGGTATAAAACCCAATTCCTTTCCTAAACTTTTTTGTAATGTGATTGCACCATGCTGCTTTGTTTCATTGAGGGAGCAAGTGCTCTGAAATCCTAAGGTCTGTGGTTAAAAAAAATGCAATAGCCTAAGCCTCCCACACCACACCCTGTGAGTTTGAGTTGAAAGTTTGCTATTTTCTCCACTACCTACCAATGGAAGTCAGTGATTCTGACTTGGACTAACATGTCCCAAGTCACCACGACCACATTGGGCTTCACTACCCTTCAGGTGTCGTCTTCAGGGTAAGGTTACACAAAATTTAATGTACATTGTTTGATAGTGTTGTGCTGTATTTTGGTTGACATTTTACTTTATCTAAATCATCATTATTTATATTTTGTCATTTGTGAGGCAAAATGCTTTGTTGTAATTATTTGTTAGTCTGTATGTGCGCGTGCCTTGATGTATGTGAGGATCATATTACAGTGCAAAACACTACCATGGTGGTAACTCTCTCTCTCTCTCTCTCTCTCTCTCTCTCTCTCTCTCTCTCTCTCTCTCTCTCTCTCTCTCTCTCTCTCTCTCTCTCTCTCTCTCTCTCTCTCTCACTGCATTTCCATGGACACTTTATTTAGTATTATATATTTAGTACAGTAATGTAGTGTATCTGTATTTTTCAGTCTGTGTATGCACTTGTGTATAAAATGCGGTGTCTTATGGTAAACCAGCCCCCTCAATGTGGGACCACCTTGATGTGGTGAGGGGGCTCTTGAACCCCAGGAATTTGTTTCTGGGTTTGAGTCCAAGAGTCCCTTATATCAATATATAATTTTTTGGATTAATTTTTGTGAAATTTTACACTTTTCTTTCTCAGATTTATTGGACCTGTTAAATAGGAAAAGATACAGCTCAGGTTGGGTTTATATCCAAAGTTAAATAGTGGGAACTGTGGTAGGACTATCAACTGCCCAATAATGTTCAGATCTGAGAGTTATCAGATTGATAGCTCAAAGGCAGAACTATTCTTTAGGGCCGGACCATGGATTCTGGGGATAGGACTCGGCATTCTGTCTGGTTTGCCCATAGCATGATTAGTGTGGGGATGATTGTATTCTTGTAATACTCTCAGCCCTAGGAAGTGGGTTTGGCTTACACTTGGGCCACTCTAATCATGTTGTGCCATCTCCTTTGGGGTAGGGTAGGGGGTGGACAATTGGGAGTCGGTTCTCACTTGTGCCATTGGTGGAAGAATAAACTCCGTGAAAGGCTGATGATATCTTTTTAAGGTTTTCAGATTAATTTTTTTTCCTTTTACCTTCAATCTTTATGGGTAGTAATTATTGAGATTTGAGTACCCCTGGGCCCTTTGATGGAATCATCTCGGCACAGTTGACGACTGCTGCTCCAGTACAGAGCAGATCTTCTGGTATGGAAATGGATAGTTCTCTGGATAATCCAAGTAATCAAAATCAGAGTGGTATTAAAACTTTAATTCTATATAAGGCACCCATAAAGTGTAAATATCAAAATGACCCGACCTTGACCCACTTTGACTCCCTCTTTGGGAGTGGAAGTTGGTCGAGGTTTCTAACCATGGAAGCTGACCAAAATATTTCAGCTTTAGAATTAGAAAATTATTTATTAAATAGGCATCCAATGCCAGAAATGTCATTCAGACAAACAAAAGAGAAAACTTAGCTTATAGAAGCCACAACAAAAGGTCAGTCTGAAGACTGTTTGTCTTTGACAACATAGATAACATTAACGTGAAAGTGGAAAAACACGATACTATGAACAGCACTCAGGGTACCATTGTACTTCCTGAAAATAACAACGAACCAGTTGAAAAGAAACTGCTATTAGACTCTCTCAAAAAGAGACCCAAGGTCCAGGATTGTGAGATATATGTTGTACCAAGTAAAAACAGCAATAAACTATTATTAAAAATAGCAAAAATAAAATTTGAGCGTGAAGATCTACCACAAAAAATAAAAATTTTAGGCCAAAACAGAGAGTTAAGACCCTATATTCCAAAGCCACTACAGTGTCAAAATTGCAGTAAGTATAGGCACACAAAGAAAAATTGTAGAAATGAACCAGTATGCACTTATTGTTGATCTAACATACCACATAATGGAAGTGCAATGAACCAAAGTGTGTAAATTGTGGGCAGAATCATCATGCAAGATCCAAAGAATGTATGTACTACATAAACAATACGGAATTAAAAATGTTACAAGAAAGAACAGGGGTCTCAATAAAAGAGGCTAAATTAGAATTGAAAGTGAGAGGCATTCAAGATCCTGCTAAGAAACATACATATTCATCGATAACAAAAACCAATAATGAAACAAAATCACATACAGATAGAAGTAATAGAACACAGCTAAATAAATCTCAAGAAGTTAATGCTCTAAATAAATCTCAAGAAGTTAATGCTTTACAGAAAAAAAACTCAAATGGTAAAGAATCAAGAAACTGGAACAAAGGATATGGATAACATTTGATCAAATTCATTTGAAATGTTAATGCAAATAGGAGCACAAGAAGATACTACTACTACAGAAGTAACAGAGGAAAGTTGTGAAGGACCAGAAATTAAAGATAAAAAGAGACCCTTGGAGAGAACACCACCCAAAACAAAAAAATCAACTATTATTAGAGGAACTTCAGTTAAGGGGTGCACCGATCGCCGAATTTCGAGGAATTATCGATTTTTAGTTTTTACAGTTTTGTACTGGTATAGTGTAAATAAACATGTCCTGAAATATTGCTAAAATAATTTTTTTAGGTGGGTTTTTTCACATTTCTGTTCTCTGCTTTTACCGACATTTGAGCGGCATTGAGTGAAAAATTGTAGCAAAATTCTTTGATTAATAGCGCTCACTTCAAATAAATGTTACAAGGACAAAGCGTGACTGAATGGTGGTTTTCCAGAGCACATTACTGTAAGGCAGGTGTGTTTCAATGTAGAAATTTGGTCCGTGGATGACTTGCGATTTCGAGGGCGGAGTTCTTCCACGTGTTAGGGTGCAAGGGCACGGCGATGGGGACTTCTCGAAGGAGGGCGCGGCGTGGGAATTTCACGAAGGGCGGCGAGTCTTGAGGGGGCATCCGCAGGTAAATGGTAAAAGCGCTGCGCGTGGTTTGCCGTCGAAGGGCACGAGGAGAACGTATACTTGGAAAAGGGCCACGTGGTTAGCTAAGGACACTGCCAAGGACAGGTGGCTGGGTCCTTCTTCTCCCTGACTTCCACCCCGCGTGTGTGATAGCGAGACCTTGTGTCCTCTCCTTTTATCTCCTTCTGTGGGACTGGGGGCACCTCCAACATGGGGGTGTTGAAATCACCTTCCAGCTGACGTCCGCAGGGGAAATATGCCTGTAAGAAGTTCACCAGAGATCACCTTTGCCCTGAAGCAAGATTGTTTGAAAAGGAGTGGCTTTTAATCTTTTAAACCCTTGTATTCTGACCGTGCTAAGTCGATAGACAGATGGTCTATCGATCGGGCGGCTGGCAGTAAATAAAACAACAACACAAACAACAACAAAAGGGGGTGGGAAGGCAACTTGCTAGCGAATTCTTGCTAATCATAATAATATATATATATAATCAAATGGTAAGGTGGACAGGAATACTCTTGAATAGTCATTTGATTACATGTTTATTCCCAATGTTTCATAATCCATGGTTACATCATCAGGGGTTCTAGAATTAAAAAAAAAAAAAAGCATTGACAATAAGAATTACAGAAAAATTGTACAAAGGCAAAGTCAGAACATAAAAAAATGACAATCGACTTGAAAGGGAAATTTTTACACAAAGGACACCGAGGAACAGGCAAAACATTTTTACACAAAGGACACCGAGGAACAGGCAAAACACTGAGAAATTAATTAAAACAAATAGAATATATAAAAGACAAGTAAAAATTATATTTAAAATATTTGTTTTAAAACACTAAAATTTAAAATCACATTAAGAAAATAAATAAATAAATAAAAGTGACTAAGGGTATGGAGCCAACCTCTCAGTACGACACAAATACAGAAAATGAGGTCTTCGAAGGAGAAACAAAACAACGAAAACATTATTATTATGACAGGTATAAAGGAACAGCCGAAGTCTGAGTGTTCAGTTTCAGAACAAGCTGTTTTATCATCAGAGACTCGAGTAATGGTAGTTCCAGTTGGCTAGAAGCTCGTCCAATTATGTAGAAATCTTTGTTTTCAATGGGGCTTTTACAAAATTTCGCATGACTTCTGATGTTGGAGTGTTTGGGGCTGGAGATTTTTACCCCCGTACGAAAACTTACCCCCTGTGTGAATCTATGCATACTTTTAGAAGTCTCTGAGTGGATCCCACATAAATCCCCAAGTTACACTTGGGGCAAGAATACTTATACACCACTCCGGAGGACATCGTAGCACAAAGCTGATCCTTAAATTTAAAAATAGAGCCAATCGTTCGGGGGTTGATAGGAACAAGTTTAACATGCAGAGCACCAAAATGTTTTTGAATTATGCTCGTAAATTTTGTTCGAAAATGGACGTCATGACAGTACGGAAACTTGGCATAAAAGTGTAGTTTACGTACTGTAAGAGAATAACACTCAGTGAAAAACTTCTTGTTAAGTATTTTATTGAGGCTATTAAAAACTATCTTAGACAGAAAACAATTGAGGCGCCTAACGGCAGAGTGTCTCAAGTGCCAAAAACTAAAATTGGAGAAAAATGCAGTCAAAGTTTGGCTACTTTCAGAATGCGATATCTCAGCATTTAAATGAGGTACGACACTGGGGTTTGTTTTAAAATAAAGGTTATTGTGTCTGCTTTCAAACCATCATTGTAAAATAGCCAAGAGTTTAATGCATGCCGAAAGATAAAGCGATGACTGCATTCATCTTGAAATCAGTCTTATACTCCGGTACACTGAATCCCATAAAAACATACACCAATGCCCCTGTAACCCCTCTAGGACCCCCCCAAAGATATTATCTTTGTTTTATTTATCATTCTGGATAATTTCCTTGATTATCTTAATCTTACAGGAATAACTAGTGATTTTGTTCACTTCAAAAAAGACCTAAAAAGGTAATGCTTTACACAATAAAAAAGCAGCAGAAGGATAATAAGATATTATAATCAGAATACTCTGAGGCTGATACAGTCGTCTCACCTGCAAAACAATAATAATTGCCGTCAGTAATGGCTAAAATACATTTTGATTGGAAAAAACGTAAGCGCCAATTACTTCAGGCGAGAATCAAACGTCATAGTCCAGTAAATGATTATCCACATCATTCTCATGAGGAGTATCTTGAAGGGTGTCTGGAGTAGCAGTGAGGGTATCTTGATCACAAAAAAGCTGGTTGAAGTATGTCATGAAAATCTGGGGGATGAATGGAACCAGATCACACATTTTTACAACTTATGAATTCTTTGTATGTCTTTACCTGTACAGTAGATAGTTTGAATTTATCTGGTTTGACCTGTATCGTCTACGAAGTGTAAATGCGCTAGTGTTGCAAATACATTCTAAAACATAGAGACTTAATAACTAAGAGTTGTATTAGTCAAAATATAAAACACTGTTTGTTCATGAAAAAGCATTTCAGAACAAAGAGAAAGAGACACTGAATAAAGAAGTTGTTAAAAAGAGGTTGAGATGATTCTAAAAATAGATCGGTTGGAAGGGGAGAGAGAGAGAGAGAAATTCTCTTCCAAATCTGTTTTTATTTCAACCATTTATTTCTCTTTTTTAAGGGTAATGTATTAAGGTAACTTTTAAATGAAATTACAGTAACTTAAATTTCATTTAAAAGTTAACTTTATAATTTGGGATCATGAGTAGGGTCATATTTAGTGTTTAAACTTTAGAAATAAGCATTTATTAGCATTTTTAGAGACTATGCCAAACTTATGCAAAAATTCACCCTGCGTGAGGGGTTCTGGAACCTAACCTCGCCTAAGTTTGGGGTATGACTGTATACACTATACTGTAGTAGGTTCCGTTCTTGCTGATGAATTTTGTCAAAAATCACAGCTTTTAAGGTACACAGTCTGTAATGAAAATATTAAAATTAGTACTGTGCAGCACAGTAATGTAGCCAGAAATAATTTCTGATGTATATGTACAGTGATAAAGTAGTTGCTGATGAATTTTTGTACAGCAGTACCAGTCTGTTTATTAAAAGGGGTTCTGTTTTATGTCCCACGTTTTATCAGTAAACCGAAAATCATCGTAAACCAAAAACCAAAAATCCTCGAAAATCATAAGAAAACATTACTTTTAATGTTTGGGTGTATTGAAAACGATACAAACTGGATTTATATTGAGTTTCACATAAAAAAAATCCAAATTTTGATTATTCTGCCGTTTTGTAGCCATATGTCTTCCGTCGGGTTGGCATATGACGCGTCATAACCCCAGAACATGCATTGTAAACCGGGAAATAATTTTTGATGAATATATTTGAAAAGCGTTGTAACCTCGGAACATCGTAAGCCGGACTCGTCATAAACCAGGAACTGCCAGTACAGTACATACTGTACTGTAGTAGAAATATAATTTTGTTAAATACTGTACCATGTACATATACAGCAGTATATACAGTATACCAAATAAAAAAAAAGTGTGAATGTTTCCTTATCTTCTTTTTGTAAATTTTCATGCTACATATCCCCCGGAAACTGGCTAAGAAGTGGAATCTTCCTGGGAGTCTGGAATGATAAGATAAAAATTATACAATACAGTACTTCAAGTCCAGTACAGTATTGTACCTGTAAATGAACTGTAATAAATACAGTACAGAACTGTAAGTCTTTTGTAACACAGTTAAAAAAAATGTGTACAGTATGTACAGTAAATAAAAATGAAGAATTCCTTACCTTGTGGACATTGAGAGGGTACAAAGTCTGTTGAGTTGGGGTTTGAGGATTAGATCACTGTATCTGCTGCAGCAGGAGAGGGTGAGTTGACCTTGGAGGAAGGGATAACTTCTGGATCTGGAATAATGATACAATCTGTACAGTACTACTGTAGAATTGTTTTTTCTAAAATTTATAACAATTAACAAAACCATTTAAAAAAAAAAAAAAAGTGAAGAATTCCGTACTGTATTAGTACTCTGCTGTACCTGTTGCAGCTGAAGAAGGTTCAGTCGACTCAAGTAGGAAACCTTCAAAAGTTTCTTCAAGGGACTCTGGGTCATATGTAAACATGAGGCTCAATTCTGGAATGACAATTAAAAAAATTAGGTTATGAAACAGTATGGTATATACTGTACTATACAGTGTAATTGTACTACAGTAAAACATTACATATGTATATACCATTCAGTAAAACAAATAAAAAAAAAAAAACTTCCTTACTAGATCGAGTTGGAGAGGCTGGTGAGTCTACTGCTGGTGGAGGGTCATCACTTGCAAGGTGGTGGCCTCATCCTGGAATGATAATGAAAAAAATTAGGTTATGCAACAGTATATATTAATATATATTAGTACAGTACTGTACAGTATATTGTACACTACTTAACAGAAAAATCAATTTACATATGTACTACAGTAAAACAAATGAAAATAGGAGAATTCCTTACCAGATAGAGCTGGAGAGGCTGGTGGGTCATTTAGTAATGCTGGTGGAGGGTTATCGTGGCTCGATCCTGGAATTATGATGAAAAAAATTAGGTAATGCAACAGTACTTTACAATAGAAAACAATTTACATGTGTACTAAAGTCAAACAGATGAAAAAAATTAGAATTCCTTACTTGATAGAGCTGGAGAGGTTGGTGGGTCATTTAGTAATGGTGGTGGAGGGTCAGCGTGGCTCAATCCTGGAATGATGATGAATAAAATTAGGCTATGCAACAGTATTTTGCAGCATAAAACAATTTACATATGTACTGCAGTAAAAAAAAAAAAAAAAAAAAAAAAAAAGAATTCCTTATCAGATAGAGCTGGAGAGGCTGATGGGTCTATTAGTGGAGGGTCATCACTTGCAAGGTGGTGGCTTAATCCTGGAATGATAATAAAAAAATTAGGTTATGCAACAGTACTACATAAATATATAGTAACATACAGTACAGCAGTATATTGTACAGGTACAGCACTTTACAGTATAAAACAATTTATATATGTACTGTACTGTACAGTAAAACAAATAAAAAAAAATAATTCCTTACCAGAGAGGTTGGTGGAGGTAATTCTATGTCAGGTGCAGTGAAATCGGGATAGAACTTTTCTTCTGCAATGATAAAAGTGATTGGGTGATTCGTAATGTACTGCATAAAGTAAAATACAGTATAGTATGAAATTTATTACAGTTTATAAAACATTTTATAGTATAAATATACAATACTGTACAGTATGTACATACTGTGCAGTGGTAAAAAAAAAAGTGAAGAATTCCTTACCTGGGTTAAGAGTTGCAGGTGGTGCTGGAGACTCTCTTGAAGTCGAAAATCTCTAGTTTAGATTGGATGCTTCTTTTCATCTGTTTTTCCCTTACAGTCTCCTTGTTAAAGGTTAGAGAATCCTGAATTACTCTTTGAAACTTCGTGAACCTTTCCACATTAGAGTCCTGTTCCTCGATCATTACCAGCCCTTGCTCAAGTAGGCCAAAGCTTGTGACAAGCCTGTATCACTTAATGCCCTAGGCTTTGGGGCTGGTGCCTCTTCCTCCTCCTCAATCATCTGCTTCTCTAGATCAATGAGGTCCTCTGCTGACAACTCCTCTCCATGGGATTCCAGCAGCTTGTTCACATCTTCAGCTTCCTCATCCAAATTAAGCTTCTTACTATAGTGAACAATATTCTTTCTCACTACATCAAGACACTCTCCCTCCTCAAAGCCCATAAGTCCATCACAGAATTTGGACACAGCTTCTTCCAGCCCCCATTCAAATTGGATTTCTTGACCTCATTCCAAGAAGACTCAATGTTTTTTACAGCATCTAAAATACTGTAGCCCTTCCAGACTCGCTTGACATCCAACTTGTCACTGCTGTTTTCAGTGACCCTGAGGACATGGCAAAATGTTCTCCTGGTGTAATAAGTCTTGAAGCCAGCAATGACTACCTGGTCCATCGGCTGTAGAAGCAATGTAGTGTTTGGTGGAAGGTAGACTACTTTCACTTCGGGATAAATCTCACCCAAATTATCAGGGTGACCAGGGACATTGTCCAACACCAGCAGGACCTTAAATTCCAGACCCTTCTCCTTCTAATACTTCTTAACTGCTGGCATAAAGTGATCATGAAGCCATTCCTCGAAGATAGCAACAGTGACCCAGGCTTTCTTGTTAGCCTTCCAAATGAAAGGGAGCTGAGGCTTGAAAATTCCCTGAAGTACTCTTGGATTTTCAGCCAGATACACTAACAAGGGCTTCAGCTTGAGGTCACCATTAGCATTGCTCCCAAGAAGTAAAAGTCAGTCTCTCCTTACTGACTTTATGGCCTGGTGCTGTCTTCTCCTCCTTAGATATGTACGTGCAACTAGGCATACATTTTCAAAATAAGCCTGTCTCATCCACATTGAAAACTTGGTCAGCAGTATAGCCTCCATCCCTGATGATTTCGGCAAGACAACTTGGAAATCCTTGTGCTGCTTCCTCGTCTGCACTGGCAGCCGCACCCTGCAACTTAAGGTTGTGCAAACTTGCACGAACCTTGAAACGATTAAACCAGCCTCTGCTAGCTACAAATGGTTCACTTCCACTACCTTCCCCTTTCTTCTGCACTACTGCCTCATGCAACTGCCTAGCTTTCTCCTGAATAATACCAAGGCTAACTGAAATGTTCCATTGGTTTTGGTCTTCGAGCCAGACTGTCCATAACTTCTCCATCTCCATGAGGTTGCGGTCATGTTGCTTGCCTAGTGTAGTAGCAGCACCATGAGTAACAGCCATCATCGAAGCACCACCTTTCATGTGTTGTACAACATGTTCCTTATTCTTGACTATAGACTGAACAGTAGGTCAAACAACAAGAAAACAAAACTTTAGGAAACCTTTTAAAAGACTGAAGTTTCCTTAAAAAAGTGAGTTACCGTAACTGCCAACTGAAATAGAATACTGTACTGTACTGTATAGTAAGCATGTGAAGTCTGTATAGTACTGTAGATAATGTAAATGCATATTTTTGGATGTGTGTCATGCATACTGTACAGTATTTTCATTCGATATTTATTTGGTCAAACCACAAGTAAATGAAACTTTAGGAAACCATGCAACAGACTTAAGTTTTATCAGCAAAATGTATTATAATTAACTGCCAGTTAATAATATATAACCATGTGAAGTCTTTGTAAATGCATTTTTTGGAAGGGTGTCAGGCAGCAGCAGACATGCTAACATGTCGTTAACAAAGTAATTTTCACAAAATGACCCTAATACAACTCTTAGTTATGTCTGATATGTTTTAGGATGTTAACGAATCCATTTTATCAAACCAGCGTGGCTGAACAACCTCATCTCTTGATCACGTGAGCAGGGACTGCAATAAGTATTTCATAAAACCAGCGCGACTGACATGGCTAGAGCTTTTTTTGTTTTATGGTTATTCTTTGTCCAACTTTATTAAGGGATACTATACTGTAACAAAGCAAAAATAAAAAAAAAAGAATACAGTATAGAAAAAGAGAGAGAGACCGAGCAAGTGAGCAACAACAACGGTATCACTTACGTTGAAGCCTATAACACACACACACACACACACACACACACCTTTCCTTTTTTGTATTATTTTATGCTCTTCTCATTTATATATTTACTGTATTTTCTCATTTTTTAATTTAACCCCAAAAAATGAACATTGTGTGTGTAGGGTCCATACATACGCACACACTCGTCTTTGGTTGATAGCATTAAGACAATTTAAAAAGAGCACAATGTTTTGCCAACATTTACAAATTTGCATTTTAAATACTTTTAGTTAGAGACTAAATATCAACAATGATAAATATTCTCTTGTGTACTGTCATGATATGCATGATAATCACACTTAGAGTCAACTAAACTTGTGATGAAATGTTGTGCAGTAAATCAAGCAGAGCAAAAAAAAGAAGGGCAACACATGATACTGCACTAAGAAACACACTTACAAGGTGAAAGATGTATATAGAGACAGTAACATCAACAATGATGAAATGCCACACACACACACACACACACACACACACACACACACACCAGCCTGGCTAACATAGCAGAATTATCAAAGAATAAGTTTGCAAAGGTAAGGCCCCTTCTAAATCTTCTTAATGAGTATTTCATTAGTTACGGAACAGTTTTCAGCCTCACCAAGGTCGTCATTGATGAATCAGCGATACCTTATAATGGGCGCCACCCTACTAAGCAATTTGTAAGAGGAAAACCAATTCTATAGGGCTTCCAAGGATGAACAGCAGCCACTCCTATGGATGATTATCAAAGTAAAGATGAGAATCCAGGTTCTTCCAGAAGTTTTACAAACAGACTTTGGTATAGGGGAGGCAGTAATTTTAAGCTTTCTTGATAGGCTTCAGTCTGTGCTCAATATCAGTGGATAAAATTCGACTTCTAATTTCATAAAAGATCATGGTGCAACTGGCACTCTTCGAAGCTATATGATGGAGAAGTGGCCTCCTACTAGTGCCATACTATTTGAAGAATGATTAAGAGGGAGCTTTGAGTATCATTTTGATAGATTCAAATGTCATTGTAGTAAGGTAGGGTGACAATGATGTTGTCACTTTAACATCAAATCAACTTGCGGTATACCCATTAACAAAAGTGGAATGATGCTCAAAGACTCAAGAACAGAAAATAAAGTTAACAGTGTTTTTTTTTTAGTAGAAAGTATAATTCATGAATGGAGGTGTAGATAGAGCATGTGAAGACATAAGAATACATATCTTTCCATTGAAATTTCATATTGATCTTTGTGTAAGTGGATTCTTTCAGTCGAAGACCATATTTATTAATATTAGTGTAATTGGTTACAGTAATCCTTCAGTTATCCAGATTAATAGAACCAAGGGGTTGTTCGATAATGGCCAAATCTGGATAATGGGGAGAACAAATCTAGAGGTGTTAAAGGGCAGCTTTGTACGCTTCCTCACCTAACCTTGTCAGTACCACATAAACACTCAATATGCTTATAAACAACAGCGTCATACTTTAAACTGCAAACTTTATGCAAAAGGCAATTACAGGCAGTCCCTGGATTACGACGGGGGTTCCGTTTTTACGCCGTGTCGTAAACTGAAAAATCGTGGAAAATCGTCAAAAATCCTAAGAAAACTTTACTTTTGATGCTTTGGGTGTATTGAAAACGATGTAAACTGCATTTTTATTGAGTTTTTCATAAAAAAAAACTCCAAATTTTGATTTCTGCCATTTTGGAGCCATATTTCTTCTGTCGGATCGACATACGACGCATCGTAAAGCCTGAACATGCGTCGTAAACCGGGAAATAATTTCTGATGAATATATTTGCAAAATGTCGTAACCTCGGAATGTCGTAAGCCGGACCCGTCGTAAACCGGGGACTGCCTGTATCTTCATTTTTTCCCCATATTTGTAACAAAATATACTTCATATATACACTGAGAAAATAGGGAACCCTTTCTTTCTCTTTTGTAAATGACATACAGTAGTTCATTGGGCAGGTAGCCTGTGTGTGTTTACCCACAGCCTACCATGTATTTTTATAAAGCACCTTTCTTATTAGTTCTTACCGTATTGTATTGCCATACATGAGATACAAAGTGTGTGTGAACTACACTGTATTGACTTAGGCTAGCCCAGGTGTTACATTCACAGTATCCATTTGCATATGTCAGATAGGCTATTACAGCTGTATTTAAATATTATGAAACTTATTTCACATACAGAATCCAGTCACACTGTATTGTTATCCTATTATATTATCATTGTCAAATTTACAAAAAAAAAAAGTCGTCCCACCATGTGTAATGTTTACATTTTCAGAATGAGCTGATTGAGCCTACTAGCAAGAGAAATGAATGTATTAATGGAATTAATATTTTTATTTTTGTACATAAATGTAATTTAAATGTAAAATGGGTATATAAAGGTAAAGTAACACTTTATTTTAAAGTAAAATCCCTCAGAATCACAAAACCGCTGTTTCCCAATCTGTTTACGTCATACTCGATGTTGTTTATGTCAGTTCTTTGGTAAGTGGTTGTTAATTATAAGAGATGGTCATGAATTGTTACATAAGTCATAAGTTTGGTTATTTTGTTTGAAAGCCTAGCCTAGTACAATGTACCGAAAATGAAATTCATTCAGTTTGTAATACAGTAAACCCCCCGTATTTGTGGTCTCACAATTCGCAGACTCACCTGTTCGTGGATTTCTCTATGGAACATATATACGCATTATTCGCTGAAAATTCGCCCATTCACAGTATTTTTCACTGAGAAATATTCACTAATTACTGCATTTTCATCTCATTTTAATGACTAAGTGCACTTTTTGTGATAAAACTATTAAAGTACTCAGATAGTGCTCGAGATATGATAATTCACCTTATGATAATTTGATTTTGCGATGGGGTAAGCAATTAATACTGATACGACAATATTTATAAAATATTTTTTAATTTCGCGCACGCGCAGGCAGCATCGTACAATCAGGCAGCGAGAGAGACCAAATTGCAATAGATCAACTTCTTTTCCTCCATCTCTGCATCCCATCGTCTAGTTAAAAAAGTAAAACAGAATGATAAAAGTATTGTTAGTACTATTATACTCTTGCGTAAATGCGTAGAGCCATGAACAGCCGACTGAGAAACTGTTGTTTTGCTTATCACGGAATTGAATAACAACAACCCTTTTGCTTGTATTTCAACCATCGTACGGTAATGCGCCAATAGCTAAAAATCCGCTTATACTTAAAACCCCTCTAAAAACACTTAGAACTACCTATTTTGATAGTTTAAATGCAAGAAAACCTTCTAAAAATGCTTATACCTGAGTATTTTAACAGTTTTATCACAAAAAGTGCATTTAGTCATGAAAATATGAAAATACAGTAATTAGTGAATATTTCTCAGTGAAAAATACCACGAATTGGCAAATTTTCTGCGAATAATGGGTAGATACATTCCGCAGAGAAATCTGCGAATACGTGAGTCCACGAATCGTGAGACCGCGAATATAGGGGGTTTACTGTAGAACAAATGATGTTCAGTAGAATAGGACTGATATATTTTTATATTATACCCTTACTGTATTCGGTATGGGTAAAAGATCGGCAAGGAAATATACTGCTAAATTTAAGCTGCAAGTTGTAGCTGAAGCTGAGAAAACAATGTTCAGGCTGCTAATGTCTATAAATTATCGTGCATCAGAAACTCAATCGTAATTAAAATTCAGAGTATTTTAATCAAAACTACTGGTCATGTAAGAACACATTACTGCTATTTTTACGCCGATAAACGATAAATACGTAAAGCTTGTATTATGATGAAATCAAGTGAAAATAGTGAACTGAATGGCCGACGTCATCTGTTAACAAAAAAAAAGTAGCTAAATTAATTTAAAAACGAGAAGTGTTTAAGTTATATTTCGACTTAAAAACGCTTTGTATAACAAAAAATAACCTTGCCCCATATAAATAAAGTATCTAGAGATTCATTTACACTAACTAGAAGCAAGAAAAGCTCTCTGAACTGAGTTACATATGGCGAAATAAACTTCTAGCATAATCGATTTCTAAACCAAAACATTGATCACTATGATCGCAATTTATAATACAAAAGCAATATAAGAATATATACAATATTATTTGATACATTGAATTAAGGCATAACATTTTAAAAGATCTATGGAAAAGATGCATATTCGTTATGTTGAAGTTTGTATGATACGATATGTGAGTATAGAGTACAGTATAATGTAGGCTAGGCTACTGTGTTATGTATACAATATACCATAGTGTAGGCTAAGTATTTCTTGTTTGTTATTCAATTTCTCTTTGTATTGAATTATCATAAGTCACTCTGCATGAACCTCCAGAATTAGCTGATATTAATAATTACTATACCATGTATGTATAGAGTACAGTATACTTTATAGTGTAGGGTAGGCTACCATATATGTATGCATGGCACTGAATACCCTAGTGTAGGCTATGCTATATTCGAGATACGTTTTTTCCAACAAACGATGGGTTTTTTTTGGAACCTAACCCCATCATAAGTAGGATAATACCTGTATAAGCATTTTTAGTTTTTTTTATGTTTTTAGAAGGATTCTAAGTATTCGCGAGTTTTAGCTATTCGGCCGGGGAGGGTGGGGCAAGTTGTGTGGTACGTATCCCTCGTGAATACAGAGGGTTTACTGTACACAGTGATGGTGCCCTACAACACCCTGTGTTTACATCTGTAGTACATATGGCATTTCTCAGTGATGACTGTTCAAAGCAAATTCATTTTCAGAACACTACTAAGAAGTTATTAGAATTTATCTATACAGTATATGCATACGTACATACCCTATGCATATAAATTATAAATAAAATAGTGAAGGAGTGTTTGTTACTGCATTAGGCTTCGATGTAAACATACCTCTCTCTCAGTACAGTACTGTGCATATCCTTTAATGAAATACGAATACTGTATCATAAACATAAAGACAAAAAACTAAGCAAACTCCAGGAAGTTGGCAATGCCATCGGATGAGTGCATGCATACCAAGGTATGTGTTGCCATTTATTTGCTTTGCTTGATTTGCTTTACAATATTTCATTGCAAGTTTAGTTGACTCTAAGTATGATTATGACACGTAACATAACAGGACACAAGAGAATATTTTATTACTTGATATTTCATCAATAATCACTGTTAAAATATTTAAAAAGCAAATTTCATATGTAGACAAGGCAAAACAGAACAGGCTGTAACAAGTTCATAGACACCATGGAATAAGTGTGTGCATACGTACATATACGTACCCACGCAGACAATTGTGTTTATCTTTTGGCCTGTAAAAATAAAATAAAAAAATTGGAAAATTCAGTAGGAATATAAATGAGAATACTGTAGCATAAAGTATGATAAAATACTGAAGGAGACTGTACTAGGCTTCAATGTAAACATATCACAGGTATTTCTCTCTCTCTCTCTCTCTCTCTCTCTCTCTCTCTCTCTCTCTCTCTCTCTCTCTCTCTCTCTCTCTCTCTCTCTCTCTCTCTCTCTGTATACCATAATTCAGTATTTTACTTATCCTTTAGTGAAATAATTACTGTATCATAAAAATAAAAACATGAAACTAAAACTCCAGTAGGTTTATGACGCCATCAAATTAGTGCATGCTTACCTACATATATGTTGCCCCCCCTTTTTTTTTTTGCTTGATTCACTGCGATGTATTTCAGGACAAGTTTAGTTGAATTTTAATATGATAATCACACACATCATAAGAACACAAGAGAATGTTTTATCTCTGTTGATATTCCATGTCTAATCACTGTAAGAATATATAAAATGTAAATTTCATATGTAGGCAAGACAAAACCAAACAGGCCGTTACATTCACAGATGCCATCGAGTGATTGTGTGCATACTTACCTACCCTGCGCACAGGAATGCATTTAACCTCAGGTTTGAAAAAATAAAAAATGAGAAGATACAGTAAAAATATAAATGAGAATACTGTAGCATAAAATATAAATAAGTAAAGGTGTGTGTGTGTGTTACTGTACTTAGGCTTCAGTGTAAACATAGCTAAGTTACTGTTCTCTCTCCCTCTCTCCACACTATCCCCTTCTCCCCCATGGCACCCAGCCATCAGACCCATCCCTCCCCTCCTTGAAAACTTTTTGAAGCGTCTCCTACCCCCCAAAAACCCATTAGGTTTTCGTTGTGATTGGTGTATAATGACCTGTGTTCCCACCAGTTAATTTTTGCAACATTTGTGGCAGTTGGGATGCCCATGGTGGTTTTTTTTTTGCAACATTGATTTTTTTCCTTTTCTCTTAATGTATTCCTTTAAATGGAATTCTGAGGCTATTTCGTAGTTTACCCAACTAATGTATATCATCTTCCTGACATGATGTAAAAAGAGAGAGGTGTTGTTTGCTTTGTGCATGTTTGTTCACCATCCACCCTCAAGGGCACAGCTAGGAAAGTGTTGGTTAACATGAGTACATCCGTTCACTCATTCGCTGTTGACTTTCAAGAGGCACAGACAGGAAAACCTCATTTGCATGCATGTTTTCATTGATTCACTGTCCAATACCTGTAGCATAGATTGTAGGTTATCCATGAAGAACAAAAGCTTGTCTGCTTGCGTGGACTAGGTCCACTGTCCAATAACCCTGTCATACTTACCAGGCGTATTTAGTAAGTAGAAAATGCTTTTATTGTTCTTATCAGACTTGGATGAGTCAGTTCAGTACTAAAATCTGCAAATGTTTTTATTATTTTAATTGGATTCAGGCAAATCCATTAAGTACTGAAATCTGCAAAGTTGAGGTACCACTGTACTGTATATCCTCCTAACTGTCTGTCCTCTGTCATAGCTTGAAGGCTGTCTTTTCTGTACTTGCCCTTTTTATGTTATAGTCCTCTCTCTCTCTCTCTCTCTCTCTCTCTCTCTCTCTCTCTCTCTCTCTCTCTCTCTCTCTCTCTCTCTCTGTTGTCGTCTTTGTCTTTTATCCTTAAGCTATGGGGTCCAATGCCTTGATGCACCTTTTCTATTTTTTTTATTGAAAGTCTTCCCCCCACTATACCCTCCTTTTCTAAATCTCTGTCTGTGTAACACTGGGAGGAATTAGATGTGATATGATTTTACTTGAAACAGTCCAGACAAGACAGTTATAACCCTGCTACTACAGAATTACAGTCCATTCATGACCATTACTCGTACAGAGACCTTTTTTTTCCAGTCACTTATACTCAGAATATTGCAGGAAGAATACTTCATGACAGAATAGATATTTAGGCAGTGGGAAATTATGGGATTTTAAGCAATCAGTTTCCTGGTAGGTGCCTACCTCACAGTCCCTCATTTTTGTAGTGAATCTAGAAAACACAAGAAGTTACTTATCATGACTAAAGGCAATAATGTTCAGCTTGTATATCTGTCCATTTGAGGTGCATTGTCTTTTCTTGAGAATGTGTGTCCTCTTTTTGACTTTTTAACCCCTTTAATTGACTGGTGTTCATATCTCAAAGTACTTAGATATCACAATCATTGTAGACTCACAGGGCTGACTTAGTTAATGTGTTCTTAAATTTGGGATTAAAACTGGAGCAAGAGAAAACTAAAATGCACTTAAGGCCTAAATAGTCACTACAGACAACTTTTAGTAATGCCTGTAGTCATCATTCTAAGTGTGCCGTTAGGGGTGAACTTCCCTATGGGTTCATTAACTGTTATTACATTTGTGGATTTTTTTTTTTTTTGTTTTTTGTAGGTCGATGCTGCTGATGAAGAGATGGTCGAATTGGTGGAGATGGAAATTCGTGAGTTAATGAGTGCGATGGGCTATGAGTTAATGAGTGCGATAGATGGCTATGAGCTTGCCTCTAATGCCTTTTGGTGATAATGTTGCCACTAGTTTAAATGGGAAAAATTTATTTCTAGATTGGTATGCAATTTCAGTCATTTTTGTACAAGTGGTTTGTTCCTACAGTACTTGGATACAAACGGCCTTCTTTTCGTGCATGGAGTTGTCCTTCCGTGCATGCACTGATGACTGTTTGCTGAGAAGGCAAAAGAATAACGTAGGTAGGCCTAGGACAAAATGCCCTCCTCTTGCCAACCTGTGCTCCCCATTGTTTTCTTGCCTCTGATGCCATCGAATTTTTATTTTTTTGCAATCTTAAAGTGAATTAAATGTTGATAATTGTTAGAGATGACTTTGTTGAAAATATTTTAATGGTGTACTCTTTAAAAAATTTATTTCTAAATTGGTATGCAATTTCAGTCATTTTTGTACAAGTGGTTTGCGTTCTCTACTTGGAAAATACAAATAGTTTCTCTCTCTCTCTCTCTCTCTCTCTCTCTCTCTCTCTCTCTCTCTCTCTCTCTCTCCTTCTTTTCGTGCATGGAGTTGTCCTTCCGTGCATGCACACACAACAGCAACTCTCTCTCTCTCTCTCTCTCTCTCTCTCTCTCTCTCTCTCCATGCTAAAACATACTTTGCTGAGAAGGCAAAAGAATAACGTAGGTAGGCCACAGGACAAATGCCCTCCTCTTGCCAACCTGTGCATTCCCCATTGTTTTTCTGGCTGCATTTGTGTGTGGATGCATGTACATGTCACCTACTGGTGACCTTTTTGTGTGTTAAAAGTGACATGGTGTGCATGGTGCAATTAATTTCACATGATTGTGTGGACAGTGCTGTAGCAGTGAATTTTGAGTGCCTTGTGAAGGTCCTTGTGTAAATTTTAGTGCTGTAAGCTTAACCCTCACTTGTTCTTTGTTCTGGGTGCTGGGTCGTCATGGAGGCAGTCTGAGCTTTGTTGCAGTACAGGTGGCTGGCTATAAGCCGTGCATAAGTTTACTTTTGCAGTACTGTATATCTGCATTTGGTCTGCATTTCTTCAGAATAAATGAATGTTCACAAGATCCACATGATTGGAATATATGGGGTGGCAATTTCCACAGGGGAACCTGTGGAAAATAGAGGCTTTTTCCAGCAGGCTTCAGACACTGCCATTTCCCCCTTTTTGACTTGCTGTTTCACCTACTCTGATAAAGAAATGTGAGTACTGTATACTTTTTCCTTCTTGTATTTGTGTTATTATATGGAAAAACCCATAGTCAATGAGCACATTGTAAGGAAGTTTGGCATAGAATTTTCCATTGTCATGAATGAATATTTTTGTTTTCACTGAGGACATAGCAGCATTTAAAAATGGTCATCAGAAGCTGTATCTTTCTCCTAATGATATCTGCCTTTTAGGTCTATAAGACTTAGTCATTTGGAAATTCCTGCAATAGTTTAACCTATCTTAGACAAGGTAGTCATTCTGTTGCAGTATTCTTCTGTAGAGGAAGAAATAACTTACTTTCTCTGATGAGTGTGACTTAGGGATGTGACCAGGCCTGTGGAGGAGTATCAACAGCTGAGGAAGGGTAGGGGAGTTGGAAGTGCTCTCTGCCTTTGCTGCCTTCTGCTCCTCCATCTTCTTCCACCTCAACCTCACTCTTTCCCCACTATGGGGGCAGAGAGAAGAGGAAGTCTAGCCCTGCATTTGAATTCTAGATATGCCTCTTTCTATCCAACCCGTCTTTGGGGAAGGGTGGGGAAGCATGGTTACTGGTGGTGATTGGCTTTTCCTGGATAAGGTCAGTACTTGGTGCCGCCTAGACTTGATATCTGACACCGTCTCTGCTCTCAGTAAGTTCTCAAGCTTATTTCAAGTCAAGTTTTTTTTTTTTTTTTTTTTTTTTTTTTTTTTTTCTCAATCTAATGCTGGAGCCATTACCCTCTCTTTACTACTCTTGGGGGTTGCACAGATGGGGTGTACAGCCCGTTTGTGCAGTTTTTTCATTACATATATACCCAGTCTATGGATTAGCTTCACCAGTGGCAACAACGTGCTTGTGTTGTTTTTGTCCTTCCATTGTTGGACAGCTGTGATGACTGATGGGAGAAAACCTTAACCCTTCGCATCATGACTCCCCTGGGTCACTGGGAGGGCGTTAATGCACAATTTGTTAACAGTGCAAGTGACCTAAGTGAGAGACTAAATAGGCTTGCTGCCATGAAGGAAGTCCTATTCTTCTCACCGCGACTCCTTGAAATTGCATAGAGATGGGTTGCACGACCCATTCATGCTCTTCATTTGTTTCCTGGTTGCCTGGTTTACAGATTGAGTTTTTTGGTGCCAATGAAGTTTGGTTTTGTCCTTGTGTGTGTGTGTGTGTTTTTTTTTTTTTTTTTTTTTTTTTAGGACTACTGTATGATATCAAGAGGTGTAAACAATCACTAAACTAAAGATTTTTAAAACATTTACAATACATCCAGGTTAACTTCAAAGTTCCTGAAACAATATTTCACTGAACAACTAGTAACTAACCTACCAAAAAAACAAGTCAGCCATTTCCCTATTTAATTTATGATGATGATCATACTTACGTTAGCCTAAAGGTAATTTTTTTTTATAAGAGTAACCTAGATACTTGAGTAGCTTGTCTATCTCCCAGCATGCAAGATTATGCTATAAAAGGATTTTGACAAAGGAAAAATCTATTTCTGGGAGAGACCTGTGTCACCCGGTGAAATAACCATTCAGCACTTATTTCTAGGTAAAGCTATTGCTAAACATACCAGAGAAAAGCTAAATGCCAAGCTGGAGTTACTACCCCCAGTGCAAGCTCCATGAAATGGAGTCGTGTATGAGAAAGGGTGAGATTGTCACAATCACAGGCCTCCGCCCTGTAAACATTCCCAAATGTCAAAGTCCCACCGAGTGAGGTGCCGATACAAACCCCTACGCACTTTCGCGGACTGGACTAAAACAAACCAGCGCCACCTGCATTCCATGTTAGCACCCCCATCCTGGAATGGTATTTTATCAAGGGGTGGAAAAGAATCAGAGATGGGTCACTGGGTGACACAGGTCTCTCCCCAGAAATAGATTTTTCCTTTGTCAAAATCCTTTTTCTGGGTTGTCCGACCTGTGTCAGCCGGTGAAATAATAACAGAGAAACAAAATACCATCCTGAAACAACAAAAGAAACTTGTAGAGGAAAGAAATAAAACTATAAATCCACAAGAGTTTTAATTATCCAAGTAGCAAAAATATGGGTACTTAATTATATAATATACTTAAATATATACATAGGATAAGATGGGGGAACTATGTTCCACAAGACAAAAGAAGACAAAAACGTATTTAAATGTAAACATAGGAGACAATACAACACTATAACATGGTCAGGAGACAGGCTGTGAAGTATGCCTGACCTAGAGGTGATCGAAAGGGAATAAATGAGGCAGGTAGGAGGGAGGAAAGTGACTGAGTACAAGAAAAAGAATTAAACAGAGGGAGGAACAATGTTTCCTGCCGCCACTGTGGTGAACTTCAGAGCTTCTAGGGATTTCAAATAGTGGCGTTTGAAAACTACTGGAGACTTCCACCCTGTATATTTTGTAAGATCCTCGAAATTCATATAATGGAAATAGTTAGTGGAGGTGGCCACCGCTCTAATGTCATGTACTTTTGGAACTGAGTCTGGGTTTGCTTGTTTAATGAAATACAAGATCTGCTGCCTAATGGCCTTCATAGAAATAGTTCCTCCCCCTTCCCTTACAAACAGAGGCCCCGAAGTTATCTGTGAGGTCCTGTCTAAATAGGCCTTTAAAGTAAAGACTGGGCATAAAGACAGGTCTTGTGGGAGGGGGATGACCTTCCAGGGAGACCACCTATCTCGAGGATCTTCATTCTTAGCTAGAAACTTAGGGTGAGGAGCTAGCAACACTTCACCTGATGGAAGGAAATCAATATGATTGGGTTCTCTAGACAGGGCAGACAGCTCGGAAATTCTAGCACCTGAAGCTAAACTAATTAAAAATAAGGTCTTCCTCAATAAGTTTATGAAAGAACAATGTTGATTATCCATTTCTGAAGCTAATTTAAGGACATCATTTAAGAACCAGGAAACCGTATGTGGGCGGGTTATTGGTCTTAAATGAGCACAGGCTTTATATTAGGGATTGACGAAAAATAAGAGTATGTTAAGTTAATTTTAAACCCGTGTAAAAATATCTTTTTCAAAGCTGATTTGGCTGTAGTAATAGTGCTTGATGCCAGACCTTTCTCAAACAATGACCTAAAAAATGAAATTGCTAAATTTGTGGTCGTTACAGTTGCTTCAGATTCTTTTAGGAAGAGTGCTAATTTCTTAACTGCTGAGTCATATTGTCTGAGAGTGGATTCCCTTTTGTCTGATTCTAGGAACAAAGTGTTAATAGGATCAATATTAGCATCTTTCTGAGCTGCAAACTTCATGAAATCCACAAAGCCAGGGCATTCTGAATTCTTGATAAAACTGACACAGTCTGAGTTTGTACTATTTGCATCAGTTTTGGGCTGGGAATTTGTAAGCACCAAGCTTCAGCTCTAGAAGAAGTGGAAACCAGTTGCTCTTGCCAGTTGGGAGCCACTAGGGCTATCTGACCTTTGAATGTCCTGAGCTTGTGAAGGACTTTCAGTAACAGGTTTACTGGAGGAAACAGATAGATCCTTTGCCACTTGTTCCAATCTATTGACATTGCATCTGTGGAGTGAGCTAGAGGGTCCAGGTTGGGAGCAACATAACAAGGTAGTTTGTGGTTGCATTCTGTTGCAAAGAGATCTACTTCAAGACCCGGAACTTGACTGCAAATCCATCTGAATGATGTCTTGTCCAGGACCATTCCGACTCCAGTGGAGTTGTCCTGGATAGGAATCTGCAATGACATTCGGACCCTGCAAGATGGGTAGCAGACAGATGCCACGGTGTTTGTTTGCTAGGGAGAATATTGCTATCATAACCTGGTTGATCCGACTCGACTTGGAACCTCCCCTGTTTATACAATGTACCACTAATAAATGCTGTCCAGGACCAATCTGATATGAATCAGATTGTTTGGACGCAGCTTCTTCAGGGTTAGAAAGACTGCCTTGTTTCCAGGACATTGATATGGAACTGGCGGAATTTAGCGGACCAAGTCCCCTGTACTTTCTTGTGTTGAGAGTATCCTCCCCACCCTTTAAGGAATGGTGTGAATCACTAATGCCGGAGGGGGAAATTGAAGAGGTACTGAATTGATAAGCTCTTGACTGTCGTCCAAGGCCGGAGTCTCTTTTTCAGAATGGCGGAATCAGGGACACCTTGTCTCTGAACCTGACATTGGCTCGGCTCCGCCATACCCTGTTTATATCCTTCAGCTTGGATTTCAGAAGTAGATCCGTCACTGAAGCAAACTGAAGAGAACCTAAGACTCTTTCTTGGGTCACGGGAAGCTTTCTTGTTCTTGAGGAACTGCCTGGTTGCTTTGGCTATTTTCTCTCCGTTACATGGAAGAGATAGTTTGTTTGAACACTTTGGGGTCCCACTGGATCCCTGTTGTTTTTATTAGCGACTCTCCGAACTAGGCGGGATTTCTCCTGTTTATTTGAAAGCCTAGAGATTCCAGAAAACCGAACAATTATGGCTGTTGCTCTCCGGCATTCATTGGCATTGGGCGCCCAAATATCAATCATCCAGGTATGCGGCTAGCATGATCCCCTGAGACCAGAGTTGCTGAACTACCGTATCTGCCAGTTTGGTGAAGATTCTGGGGCTATATTGAGACCGAAGGGCATGACTCTGAACGAGTATGCTTGATTTCCCAGTCTGAACCCCAGATAAGGAGAGAATTTCGTCGCAATTGGGACGTGATAATAAGCATCTGAAAGATCTATAGAGGGGTTACGGCTCCACGGGGCAGTAGGGTCCGAACCTGCGAGATTGTAAGCATTGAAACTTTTGCATTGAATGGAAGAATTTTACGAGACAAGTCTAGAATTAAAATGCTGACTGGAACCTTTCTTTGGAACACTGAACAGTCTGCCTTGAAATTTCAGGTGTCTCGCTTTCTTTATTGCCCTCTTTTTAATAGATCTTTCACAAAGTCCTTCAGAGCCTTGGATGGTGATTGATGGAACCTGACTGGGGGGAGGACCCTTGCACCAACTCCACCCCAGTCCTTTGGAGACTATGCTCTGGGCCCAGGGACTGAAGCTCCACTGGTCCCTTTGAAAAAACCTCCCGCCTACCTGAGACATCTCATTGGGCAGGAGAAGGTCTGCCTCCTCTAGAGCCTCTACCTCCTCTTCCTCTGGAGGGAAGAGTGGTGTTCCCCTACCTCTAAAGTATCCTCTGGCTCTAGTTCCCCTTGCATTTTGTATTGAGCAGAAATGCCCCTGGCTTTCATATGAAGCATTGAAAGCAACATATGAAGGGGCAGCGAGAGGCTGATGGGCTGGTTGAACCAGCACATACTGAGGTTGAGGTTGGGAATGGGAGGTTGAAGGATGACCAGGGCGGGAACCTGGACAGCCTGCAAGACAGTCTGAGCAGGAAGCCGTTTGAACTTCTTAAATTTCTTCCCGGATTTAGGGTGGGGTCCGGCGGGCTCAGACTGTTTCCTCTTAAAAGACAGACCCCAACGGGAGCGGAGACTTTGATTGGCCCTAGTTGCCTCAGCTAGGACCGCATCAACCTCTTCCTGGGGGAAGAGATTAGCTCCCCAGCTGGAACTTTTCATAAGCCTGTTAGGCTCATGACAAATGGTGGCTGCGAAAAGATGTGCTTTCGGCAGTTCAACCGGGCCTTGATAAAATGATACAGGTCCTGCTGAAAACTCGCTAAAAGAGATTTCGTCAGTACCTGGAACAAAGCGTCTTCGCTGTAGACCACTAACGTTGCTTTGCCTAAAGTCAGAGAATTTAAGGACCTGCTAAGCCTGTCCTTAGTCTCAGCTTCGGCTTTCAGGAGCGACTCTGGGATCTTAGGAAGCTGCTCACGAACAAGGTAGAAGCGCAGTCAGGGTCACGTCGTGTCAACCGTGAAAGTGGCTGGGGCTCCTTCCCAAAACTCAGAATCTCCGGGAAGACAAGAGAGGTGGGATCTGTCTCCCGGAGATGAGGAAGGGCTTACCCTCCATGCAAGCTTGGCTAGTGAGGGAAGCCACTTTTGAGGTGCAAGGGGTGGGAAGAATCTCTCCCAATGAGAACATCGTAAATGCATCCTTGGCGGGGTGAGTTTGGTGTTCTCCGCCTGCCACTCCGTTAAGAGTCCTAAGCAGAGACGACTGGGCCTGGTCCCTCGGGAAGATGACAGTCTCCTTGGGGACCTTATCGGATGAATCCATGCCTCCTCAGTGAGTCTGGCAAAACCTGGTAAGGAGATTCCAGACCAGGAGGGAAGAATTTAGTTCCTCCAACCCACGGGTGCCTAGGCCCTCGATGGTAAGGGTACCCTCATGCTGGGGAGCATAAAGGGTCAGGAAAAGGGTTTCCCTTATCAAAGGGAGGAAGGTTGGAGGTGTTAGAATTTGCAGCTCCGCCCAAAAATCCAGAGATTAAGGTCCCTTGGGACTTAACAAACACCGAGCCTCTATTTACAAAAACGTTCCCATATTCGTTCGGTGAGTTAGCAAAGCGGAAAAAAGTTTTTCAAAAAATCACAGCACGCTTAGTTTTTAAGATTAGAGTTCATTTTAGCTCCTTTTTTGTCACTGCATGAAGTTTAGTATGAACCATCAGAAAGATTTTTAAATATTGGAATATTTTATATCATATATAAATATTGGCTGACAGCAAAAAAAACCTCATATTTATTGCAAGCACAAGGTTAAAGCTATTGAATTTTTTAGTTGTATTGTGAGATGATTTTTATATATAACAAATTGTAAAACAATCAAAGCAACACACCAAAATATTATCACAAAATGATGCATGAATTAAGTAACCCAACAGTAAAAAATGTTTTTTCAAAATTCACCATAAATCGAAATATTGTGCCAGAGACTTCCCGTTTGTTGAAAAATGAAGCTAATTGATTGAATATTACTAGAATGTAAGTGTGTTAGCTTACAATTGCAGTTTTCGACCTCTTGACCGAAAAGTCGAAATTTTTTCTATTTATCGTCTGAAAATATTTCAAAACTCCAAAAGCTACAACCATGAGTTATTTTCTGTTGTATTGTACATGAAATTGCGCACATTTTCATATATAAAACTTTATGTAACGACTAATATAAAACAGTGCACAATGGAATTTCTGAGCGGCGAGTGGGGAAAATGTTTTTTTTCAAAAATTCACTATAAATCGAAATATTTTGACTTCCAATTTTTGAGGTAAACGATTGAATATTACGAATGTAAGAGCTCCCTTCCCAGAGTTAGAGGCGAAGGTTGAAATTTTGTCAGTTATCGTGATTTATGTGAAAATATTTCAAAACTGATAAAAGCTACAACCATGGCTATCTTCTGTTGTATTCTAGAAGCCATATATAAAAGTTTATGTAACGACTAATGTAAAACAATGCAAACATTACGACAACATGGGAAAAGAATTTCTGAGATGTTTGGCGAGTTACAGATGAGCGTGAGAAAAAGTTTTTTTTTTTTTTTTTTTTTTTTTTTTTTTTTTTTTTTTTCAGAAGCGGACAGTTTTTCAAAATGGGTCTTAGAATGTAAGAAGGTTCGAAGGTTGAAATTTTTTGTGATTTATATGGAAATATTTTGATAGATTTAACCTTAGGGACGGTGCAAACAGACCTTGAATTTCACCAAAAAATTCCATAAAGGCAAGAGGCAAAATTTAAATGATTGAATATTACTAGAATGTAGAGTTTTAGCTTACCGTTTTTACCATTTCGGTCGAGTCAAAGTTGAAAGAAGTTAAGCAGAAGAAGAAGGAGAGCTAAACAGATATTCACCTGCCTCACGAAAGAATTTTACCCCCTTACCTGATTGGAGATCCAGGTCCACGTTTGGGCTCCAGATTTGGCATGACTTCCAGGTTATTGCAAAATGAAGGTACCATTTTACTAGAATGTAAGAGTTTTAGCTTACAATTGCATTTTCGACCATTTCAGTCAAAATTGACGAAGGGTGGGTCGCACCCAACAACAATCTTCAGTGACCAGTAGGCGTTTAAGGGGTTCTCCGCAAGCACGGCCACTTTCTTCCTGGGAGGGCTGAGTCATCTCCTGGATCTCAGCGATCAAAGGGGGCGGCTACCTCATCAGCAACTGATATTCACCGCTGAGATCCAGGCGCGTTCATGGGGAAGAGAATCTGCAGTGATATGCGGCCCTTCCTGGGAGAAGTCATCTCCTGGATCTCAGCGATCAAAGTTTCCCTGAGATCCCCGACGCGTTCCTCCCAAGGGTTTCCCTGCCCGGCGCTGACCCAGGTCTTGAGGGTCATAAGTTTAAGAGTCACGAGAGCTGCGGTCAATCTGAAAGAAGGAGAATGTCAAGTGACCAAATCTCCTAAAAAGAGAATATCTTCCAATTATCCATAAGAGGCGAAACTCAAAGAAAAGCATGAATCGGAATAGAAATAACTAACTTACCGACTCATCCAGAACCCGCTCATAGAGAGCGTAGCACACCTCACAGCCATCAGGGTGCCAGACGATCAGGTCCCCTACGTGAACGGCGCACCCGGAGTGGGACCTGCAAACTTCGTGTCCACTAGCTTGCTGCAGGACTGCCGTGCACCCCTGCTCCTGACAACGCACCATCTGTAGGTGGACGGGGACATGAGTATGCTGATAAGGCTGCCGGAGTAGGGTGCCGGAGCAGTGTCTTAGGATAATAGATAATTAGACCAGATAGACCTCACCGGAGCATACCGGAAGGATAAGAGGTCTACTAGATCATGCAAGATCAAAAACATAAAGGGACGCGGAGTTAATCCGGAGCAACAGGAAGGTCCGAAAAGACATGTAAAATTCAAAAATAAATCATATATATATATATATATATATATATATATATATATATATATATATATATATATATATATATATATATATGCATGCTAGTGAAAGGTCAACTATAAGTAAGAGTTGGGTGTTTCCGCTTAATATTAGGAGTCCTGTTACTCTAATACAGTGACAGCGGAGGAGGTGTGGTGAGCACCGACCGACCATACACCATACCCACCGGAGTGGTGAAAGCGTTTAGAATGCCCGACTACCTAGCGGAAAATATAAAATTAGCTAGTCGGCGAAGGGTAGATACTAGGGAGGTACGAGTTCTAAATGAATAGAACAGAGGTAAGCGTCAATGGCGTGTGAAATAAGACAGAAGACAGTCAGGTGGTAAACCCTAACTGGTTACATGTACACAATTTTTCCCGGGGTGACGGTCTGGGAGAACAACACCCTGGCTGGGGAAAAACAACGCACTGACGCTAGAGGGAGGGGGTAGAGTTGGGACAGGCCAGGAGAGGGGGACCTGTAGCGGCGACCAGGGGGTGAGTGAGCACTCCCCAGGTGCCATGAGATCCACCTTTCTCCCTCTCGATCGGTCGAACATGTACGAACTATTAATGAGAGAGGAGAGAATGGGGAACCCTCAAAGGCCAAATGAGCAAAGAAAGGTAAAAGGAATGGTGAACAGGAGTGTGGGGGCACCCCCGGTCACCAAACAAGTCCTCGACAGGGTGCCGACCGGGTAAGGTCGGAAACCCAGTACCGAGAGGACAAAACCAATCAATACAGAGGAAGGGGATGTAGGCTATAGCGTAAGGAACAGGGTAAAAGCTCTCAAGCCTTGGTAAGTTAACAAAGTACATGAAAGCGAACCAAGGGAGGAGAGAGCAAGGAGGGTGGGGGGTAAAGGAGGTAGGAGAGGGGGATATACATGAAGTTGGAAAGCTAACCCAAAGGTGTGGATCGGACAAGGGTAGGCTACGCAAGATACCCTCGCTATTCCAGCTTAACCTTACTAGGATTCAACAGTCCAAACGGAAAGGCCGAAACAGGGAGAGGGAGATAACGCAGGCCAAACACCTCTACCTAAAACACAAACCGAAGGGAAGCTCCAACCATGAGGCCCTCCTACACACCTAAACTTCCCTTCCGAGGAAGAGAACAGAACGCCATAGCCTAACTCCTAGGCTAACCTAACACAGCCGGCTGGCTGAAGGAGGTAGCCCAGGGGGGGAGAAGGTATCTACCAGACTAGCCTAAAAAGTTAACCTAACCTAGGCATAAATAAATTAATTCAATAATTCAAATAATCATAAAGACACATGTAGAAGGGAGGACCAAACCCAACGCGATTAGAGCGCGGAGGGAAAATGGCCGACCTTCGACATTAAAAACAAAGGACATAATCCGTAAATATCAAAAGCATCCGTGCACTAGGCCTAAAATAAACCTAATAAGCATAATTGTACCATCTCAAATAATATACCCAAAGGCTGGAGGAAGTGAGGGTCCAAAATACAACACATATAAGAATTGATAAAGAGCGGATAGGCCCGAGGGGAACCCGTAGCCTAAACGACAAGGACCCGAACTTCCCCAGAGAAGGGTAACACAACAATAAATAATAATGCCAAATTGAATATAAGATAAGCATAAGGCACAAAACATAAGAAAATGAAGGGGAACGAAGCCCCGACATAAAATTCCCGCACCGAGACTGAAGGTCACATGAGGCCGGGAGAAGGTGGACGAGGCGGGCGTTATAAATCCCCTTAATTATTAAATTAGAGGGAAATAAGGAGCCTCAACCCCCTAAAATAAAATAAAGAGATGGTACTCAACTTAGGTGATGAAGAATCCTGGGAGGATGCTATAATTCCAAGAAAAATAAGGCACAAAAAGGCGCACACAGAAAATCTACAAAAGCGACGCGTGCTAAAAATGGAATGCAGGTGGCGCTGGTTTGTTTACAGTCCATGGCCCGGTGGGGGTTTGTATTGGCACCTCACTCGGTGGGAATTTTGACATTGGGAATGTTTACAGGGCAAACAAGGCCTGTGATTGTGACAATCTCACCCTTTCTCATACACGACTCCATTTCATGGAGCTCGCACTGGGGGTAGTAACTCCAGCTTGGCATTTAGCTTTTCTCTGGTATGTTTAGCAATAGCTTTACCTAGAAATAAGTGCTGAATGGTTATTTCACCGGCTGACACAGGTCGGACAACCCAGAAATTTAATTTTAAACACCATGTTTTCAAAAGTCTTACCTCCTTTAGTAACAAGAGTAATACAACAAATTACTATAAATAGTGCACAGTAAGACCATATTAGTATTTTTGTTAAGTTTATTATGTAAAGGAATTACCAAGGTTGTCCAAGTTTAAGGTAAGTACAGTCCAACCTTAAAAATCTGGCATTCTGTGGTCTGGGAACTCCAATGATCCAGGACATTTTTGAATCAGACGCCATTAGATCTTGAATGGCCTTAGGGGGTAGTGCCACACACTTCATTTTTTGGATATTTTTGGGTTTCAGAGCTGAAGCTTGTTCCATAAATACACAAACACAGTTTATTTCTAACAAAAGCATTGTGAAACTCAAGAATATACAGCATACAAAAGAATTGTTCTGTAATTTGCGTATATACTAGTGTATCATCCGATTTTGTGTATTTTGATCATTAGAATTTCGTCTTAAACCATGATTGCATCATAATACAGTACATCGTGGTAGTGTGAGATGTATTTTCAGTAGATAACACTACACTAGGTTCTCTATGCCTGTCTTGGTTTTGGTAGATACCATTGATAATGCATATTATATCCAAGTTAGCTTTTAACAAATAACTAGGTCTAGAAGCCAAAGTTCATTAGGTTAAATGCAAATCTTTATAAATTAAATCAGGCTTACCAACGTTGTAACTTGTCTACGAGTTCATCACTACTGTATTTCTTTTAATTAACAGCCACTTACTAATGTGTGCAAGACACTGACAGAAACAACAGTAAGTATGTACTGACATAAACAATTGAATCAAGAAACAACTGTTTGCTAATGTCAGTTACCATAACTAACACACTCTTATTAAGGGTTGCGTTACAGTTGTCACCTTGTTAAAAATTTGCTAATTTTCGACAGTGACTTCTATAAATAAAAATGAAATAAATATCTATTCATCCTTCACCCAATGGATAGGAAAGTATTAAGAAAGTATGCCACTAAATTTATGTTTATAGTTGTGGCATAAGAAATGAATAATGTGCAGGCTGCAAAACGTTTTGGAAGAGCCAAAAGCAATATCCGATACTGGCAAAATCACAGCTTTACTTCATTTAATTTACTGCATTTATAAATAAAGTAAATTGCATTTTTAAACTATGCTTTGATAATATGTGTATAAAATGAATCTCTGAGATACATTTCATTTAGCAACTAATGGCTGTGATGATGTCGTTAAAATGCAGTCAACTGTTGATTTTAAGAATGTTAACATTAACAGAATGCAAGTGGTACGTCTTTGCTATGTTCATAAATTATAATACGATATGACAATATTGCATGAAATATAATTGCATACAGTACTTAAAATAAAAGTTTTAATGAAGTTATCATTATTATTCTTAATTAATAGAAATGTATTACAGTGGGTCCCCGCTAGATCACAGATCAGCAGCCGTGGCCGTGGCTTCAGTTAATCATGGGTTTTTCTGTGGAATTTATTTCCAAATATATTGCGGAAAATTCACTATTTTGCAAAGTTTTCTGCAGAGCAATATTCACTAATTACTGTATTTTCATTTTATTTTCAGGACTAAATATATTTTTTATGATAAAAAGTGATATACTAATTTTCAAATATTAATCCTCTAATGAAAAAACAGCCAGATTTCAATAAAATGTTATTTACAGAATCCATTTATACTGCTTTATATTGATGTATTTTCATCATATGTATAAAAAAAAGATTGTCCCAACAATTTTAATTGTTTTTACTATAGGCACTTGTTGCCATATTTTTTTCTTTCTCTGATTCAATGAACCGTACTTCTTTACAAGTTTAGTTGACTCTGTGACTATTATGCATCATATAACAGTAAATGGGAGAATATTTTATCACTGTTGAGGTTTCATCTCTAATCACCGTAAAAATATTTAAAATTCAAATTTCATACGTAAGCAACACAAGGTTATACTGTACTCTCCTGTACTCTCCTCCCCAACCTGTCAAGAAGTCAAGTCTCATCCCCAGCTGGTGTGCTGAGACTTCATTTGTAAACACCAGTTTTTTCTCTCTCTCTCTCTCTCTCTCTCTCTCTCTCTCTCTCTCTCTCTCTCTCTCTCTCTCTCTCTCTCTCTCTCTTAATGAAATATGAATTACTGTATCATGAACTTTTATGTACAAAATTAACAATAATTCCATTAATACATTAGTTTCTTTTAGCAACTAAAAATTTTTTTTAATTCTTCCGGTAGCAGGCTCAGTCAGCAGATTCTCAGAACATGAACATCACAAATGTCGAGACAATCGATTTTTATTATACATATATTACGATGATAACAGATCAATATAATACTGTACAGTACAAATGGACTCTGTAAGTGAAATAACATTTTATTGATATTTGCTATGTTTATATTTTTTAATATAATATTTGAAAATTAGTAAATCATTGTAACGTACATACACAAGAGAATATTTTATCACTATTGATTGCATTTATAATTGGGTATTTTTTTCAATACATTTTTAAATATTTAAGTAGAGTTAAATACTGTAAACTATTTAACTCTACTTTTGAATTCCCAGTGTTTCCCCTATTTGAAAAAAGAAAACAGGACAGCTTCGATATGGTATGAGAGAAAATGGCTGTGTTTGAATGTAGGGGGGACATGAGATTAGTTTTTAAATGTAGCTGTAAGGGTAATGTTGTAAGGTGACTTTGAAATTATATTAAAGGGTTTTAGGATGATAGTTTAAGGTATATTGATGTTTGAACTATTAAAATAGGCAGTTATAAGCATTTTTAGAGGGGGTCTTTGCTGTTTGAACTATTAAAGCAGGCAGTTATAAGCATTTTTGTAGGGGAGTTCCAACTTACTGCAGATTTGTGTTTAACATGGGTGTTTGTGGTCCCTAACCCCCGCAACTACCTGGGACCCACTCTATTTAACTTTTGCAAATGGATGTCTGTCAATGTAACAATTTAATTGGGCCTCTCTCTCTCTCTCTCTCTCTCTCTCTCTCTCTCTCTCTCTCTCTCTCTCTCTCTCTCTCTCTCTCTCTCTCTGTGCAGGCTTATAAACAAACAGCAGATTTTTAGGTTTTTGCTGAAAACGAAAACCAGAAAAGTTTGGAGTGCCGAAAAATAATGAAGGGTACATGGAAATCAGAATTTGACAGTGTTCTTATAAAGAGGTTTAAGCTCTGACATAGGGAAGGTGTAAGCAGGTCAGGAGAGATGCTTATGGAGCAGGCCAGAATTTTGCCAAGGAACTAAACCTAACAAATGACAGTGATTATTCATAAGGTTTGTTCTACTTTTGATAACACAGCACTGTACAGTGCTACCCCACTTTTTACGCTTCACTTTTCCCCACTTCGTTTTTTCGTGGATTTTTGTGAAACATCTTTCACTTTTCCCGGGAACTTTCACCAATTTGCGAAGTTTGTCTATGGACTTTATCTCTAAAATTATCACTATTTGCTTTTTTTTTTATAGAGCAACACTATTTATTCACTAATTACTGTATTTTTTCATATTGTGTTCATGACTAGATACAGATTTTTTGACAAAAATAATTTGCAGTGTACTTATCATGTAGTAATGTATATGTTAAGGTAATTCCAGGTTGGGCCCCAGACTGAGCATAACAAGTGCACACACACACACACACACACTCTCTCTCTCTCTCTCTCTCTCTCTCTCTCTCTCTCTCTCTCTCTCTCTCTCTCTCTCTCTCTCTCTCTCAAGGTAAGGAAATGCATTTGAAATAGTATTACTGTAAAGTGTGTTTGGATGATAGAGCATAATGTACAATATTTAAATTATTCGCTAATTATTTTGATTTTATTTTCCAGTCTGCTTTTACTGGGTACTAATCTAAGATGACTTAGGATGTTTTGTGATGATGGTTTGGGGTGTATTTGTATTTTTGTTTGAATTGATATTGTTTTAGTATGATAATTTAAGATATATTTTTGTTTGAACTACTGTACTAAATTAGGCAGTGAACTTTTAAAGTAGACAGTTACAAGCGTTATAGTTTAACGGGTACAGGGTATTTGGCAGTTGTGTGTTTTTAGAGGTGATTTTGCATTTTTGCGGTGGGTTCTGGAACCTGTCCCCAGGAAAAAGTGGGAGAGCACTGTATATGTGGAATAAGCTGGCAAAACTGTTAGCATAGAGGGTTTTTTATGGGTGATTTCTATCATCTGGGATTTTTGTGGTCCAGCAGTGGCCAGGTCCCAAGGGTGCCAGTTTTAAGAGGTTGGACTATATTTCCAATCAGTCACTGGAATGTTTCACAATCCACAAAGCAATCTTGTCCATTACCAGTAAAGCTTGGCTCTCAAGATGATACTATAGGTTATCTTGAGACAATTATGCCTACAACAATCTTGTAATAATACCATGACATTAATTGTTTAAAGCAGATATTTTGTGAATCACTTTACAAGGTCCTAGCACACCAGCATGTTCAGATTAGAGAAAGGTACACAGACACCAGCACTGCAAGCTCTCAAGGCAGTACATTCATAGACTACACAATAAGTTTCATAAATAACACTCCTGATTTATCTATTAATCTTTTTTTCAGAGCAAACCCTCTCACCACATCAGACCTGAAATGAGAAGGTGTTCCCATTAGTCCTGCTATGAGGGAAAACAGTGATATTTATGAAAAAACATAGCTCTTCGTTGGGCGAGTCGGTAGAGCTGTGGACTGGCGCTCGCCAGGCCCGAGTTCGAGTCCCCGGCCGGTTGATGAAGAGTTAGAGGAATTTATTTCAGGTGTTAGAAATTAATTTCTCACTATAATGTGGTTCAGATTCCACAATAAGCTGTGGTTCCCATTGCTAAGTAACCTTTGGTTCTTAGCCATGTAAAATAAGTCTAATCCTTCTGGCCAGCCCTAGAAGAGCTGTTAATCAGCTCAGTGGTCAGACCATTGTGGTGGACAGTCCAACAAAGCACTTATCACCACCACAACTCTTAGGGTCACAGGGTGAGGGTTAGCACACAATGAGCAAACAGTGTAAGTGACCTGAGGGAGGCTCTAGGTAGGCTCACTGCCCAAGCCATACTCATTAGCTGACCCAGGCATGCTACTGGGCCTAGTTTGCCACAGAGCCAGGCTCAAGATAGGCACACTACCCAACCCAGGCTCGTGACCGGGCTGGGCTCAGGACCTTGAGCTAGGCATGCGACTTCCACGTGCCACTAACCAAGTTTGTGTTTGCTAACCAGGCTTGCCACTTTGCATATCGCTAGCAAGGCTTTTGATTTGTTCGGATCGCTAGTAGAGCTTTTGCGACCCGTTCATTAGTAGCGCTCCCAATCTTAAGATTTGGTTCATGCTGGCACCGGGGAAAATTTATCCTTCCCAGTACTCTTTTGGAGCTTTAGGATAAAGCTCACAACTTCAGGGTTATTGGTCCCTTGGTCATTTTCCCACAAAAACTATTCAGCATTGCAAGTAATGAAGGCAGCAGTCTGAAGAAGGCAGATGACCTTCAAAGCCATTTTACCTCAGAGACTACGCCTACAAGTCCCGGGCTAGATTTGTGCTGGGACTGGTGGTGGGTCAGCAAGTAGGGTGACGGAAGGGGATGCCAAGGATTCAACACACCCCTCTTAGGGCTGAGTGACAACATAAGTTGGACTTGCATATCAGAGTACAAGGCAGGCCAGAACATAGTGAGGGAAGTGGCACTAAAAGACACTTCACTACTTCTGTAGAAGTTATATCAAGACCCCCTCGTTATAAGGGGAGGGTACAAGAAATAGAAGGCAATGCAAATATATTAGCTGTATGACCTACAGAGGAACACCCTGCAAGACAATTGCTTGAGCCTATCAGACACAGAAGAGAGAATGGTGGGGTTATCATACTAGAGTTGCTGATGGGGCCTCCTGGTCCTTCGGAGGGTAATGGAGTAAGTGGTCACTTTTGGAGGATGTGAATATACAATGTAATTTGCGTCTATGGTCCAGACCCAGTAGAATTGATTCATCCGCGATAGAGGAACCAGGGGGTGTACTACTCCCACCTAAAGAGTCAGTCTCCATATATGAAAGGCAGAATGTTTGTATCCCCATAGGAACAAATAAATAAATTTTAAAAGTAAAATGTATTTTTCCTCGGTATACAAATCATAACATTTCATATAGGAGGAAACCCACCTCTTTCACCCTGCTTCATACTGCTTTCCAAAGAGGTAATATGCACTCGGATGTACAGGAGGCAACAGTGGCAAGTGTAGGTTGGCAAGAAGGCATCATGCTCTAGGCCTACCTGCATTATTATTTTTATTTTTGCAGTCAGTACATGGCTGTCAGTGCATGCATGGAAGGAGGACTCCGTATATGACAGGCTATGGTGTGTATACCTAGGAAAATTACAATTAGTTAGTTTTAAAAGTTGTCATTTTTCTCATTTTTAGGTGAAAGTGCTGTAAATGAATTGATGGAACTTGTTGACCAACACATTCCTACACCTGAACGAGAACTGGATAAGCCTTTCTGTATGGCTGTTGAGGGTGTATATTCCATAGCGGGTAAGTTTTTGATCTTGCAAAGCTTCATTGGGGTTTCAACACCATTATCTTTCCCCTTCCAAGGGCAAGATTTGTCATTTTTAATAAGGACCCATTTTTTTGCACCAGTAATATATGTATATCCTTGTTAGGCAGTTTAAGTAAAATATATGATGATGTGAAAAGACCAGCCTTGGCTTATGTATCTTTGAAGGACGTGGTACTGTGGTCACTGGAAGACTTGAACGAGGTCGAATAAAAAAAGGAATGGACTGCGAGTTTGTAGGTCATAACAAGAAGTACAAGAGCACCATTACTGGCATTGAGATGTTCCATCAGACTCTAGAAGAAGCACAGGCTGGTGATCAGTTGGGAGCTCTGGTCCGAGGGCTGAAGAGAGATGATGTGAAGAGAGGAATGGTAAGGAAATTAATTATTTTGCAGTGTTTGTATAGAAAACTGCTTAAAAGTTTGGCAAATACTTATGCTGAAATAAGCCAACCACTATGAATATTTTTTTCTTATAATCTGGAAGCAGTTTTTCATTTATTTAGTGTCAGGTAAGTAAATATTCTGAATTACAAGAGTAATTACCTCTTAAGAATTGCTAACCACTTCATCATATTTTAAAATCAGATATCCCTTGATTTACAATATTTTTAAGAACCAAGAACCATATTACATTATTACTTTAAATTGTTGTAAATCAAAATGCAGTATTCCATACAGGTGCAGTTTATAGTTAAGCATACCATGTAGAGCACTGTACTTGTTCAACCCAAGCCAGTGTATAGTATTTTAAAGTTACTTTTAATTAAGAAAACTCGTCATATATGTGCCCTTTTTCTAATAAGTTGGATTTTTAAAAAGCTTATTCAGAAGAAGTAATTTAGCTATTTGTCCTTAGTATACCCAAGAAAGATTGCAATAATACCAAACGAATACTCTGTATGACTTCCTATTTTATATAGAATTTTATGTTAACCCTTTGAGATTTTGATGAGAATTAACAGGTTTTGTTCTCAGAGAATTCCCTCATAGATAGTCTCAGCCATAATAGTGCTAGTTGGCACAGTGGTAAAATATAAAAGACTCTGGAACAAGAGGGCTCTATTTCCTGTCCACAACAACTACCTCAGATTTTCCTTCATCCTACTAGCTCAGATGTGACAACAGTGCATATATTGGTCATCTTCCCCATTACATGCCAGGTCTGCACAAGATAAATGTTCACCCCAGGCCATAATTTTGTGAATTTTAGTGAAGAGAAGTACTACAGAAGCTATTCAGTGTTACAAACCAAAAAATTAATATTGTACAACAGATTAAGTTATTATTTCATAAGTTATATAATAATGGGAAAAAGGGATTTTGACAAAGGAAAAATCTATTTCTGAGGAAGGTCCCGTGTCACCCGGTGAAATTCCATTACAGCACGAATTTCTAGGTATAACATTGCTAGATATACCAGAGAAAAAGAGCTTTCAGGAAAGCTGGGGTTACTACCCCAGTCGAGCGTCTTCTAGGAAGACGTCGGTATAAAGAAGGGTGAGTGAAATACCACTACCACGGAAACCTACTCGAAAGATCTCTCCCTATCAAAACCCCCGAACAGAGCGGTGAGCCGTTACAGCCCCTACACTCAACACCCACCAGGACGGCGACACCAGCGCCACCTACCTCATTCCATGCTAGCACTAACCCCAGACTTGGCATGTGCAAGGGGGGGAGTACTAGGTGATCCAGGGAGGGTCACGGGTGACACGGGACCTTCCTCAGAAATAGATTTTTCCTTTGTCAAAATCCCTTTTCTGAGTTCAGTCCCGTGTCAGCCGGTGAAATAGTGATAGAGAATCATGCCAAGGCTGCAACTACAAGGAAAAAAAGGGGGTAATCTGAAGAAAAAGGCAAAAATTTTACGAAAATAATTTTAATCAAGTAATCTCTTTCATGTAGCAAGAATACTAAAACTAAGGTATACTAAATCTAAGGCACACCAAAAAACTTAATACTATGAAACGTGGGGAGGTCCCTGGCATGACGGGGAAGAAGCCCCAAAAATCTTAAAATTACTTAAAGCAAGGTGAAACATGAAATATGCATAAGATAATTGCAAACACAACCTTAATACTATACACGTAAACTTAGGCTAAACACGTAAGAGACAATATCAATGAAAATTAACATATACAGAACATATACATATATCTGGGGTACATGGAGCCAAATAAAAACCGTCCAGTACCCCACAAGAAAAACAATCATGGCATGTCAGATTACACTTTTCCATCAACAGATACAAGATACATCAATATGAGGAGCCAGGCAGTGAGGTATAATCAACCAGGAGAATAAGCAGAGAAGTAAATGAGGCAGGCGGGCGGGGGGGGGAAAGGAAAGGATAAGGATATGATTAGTTAAGGTGGGGAGATGACACTTCCCACAGCTATGGTAGAAAATTTCAGGGCTTCGAGCGTTTTTAAATAGTGGCGTTTAAACACTAGAGGTGATTTCCAACCCGTAAATTTAGATAATTCTGAGAAGTCCATATTATGAAAGTAATTAATGGAAGTAGCAACTGCTCGAATATCATGAACCTTAGGAACTGAATCTGGGTTGGCCTGTTTAATGAAATACAGAATTTGTTGTCTTATAGCATTCAGTGAAAGAGTACCACCTTTCTCCCTGATAAAAAGAGGACCCGACTTACTCTGTGGAGTTCTTAAAAGGTAAGATTTAAGTGTATAAACTGGACATAAAGACTGGTCTTGAGGAAGGGGCACCACCTTCCAAGGAGACCACCTGTCCTGTGGGTCTTCGTTCTTAGCTAAAAATCTAGGGTCAGGGGAAAGGAGGACCTCTCCAGACGGGAGGAAGTTCACAAAATTATCACCTCTAGTGAGAGCCGACAGCTCTGAGATTCTAGCACCTGAAGCCAAGCTAATCAAAAATAAAGTCTTCCTTAACAGATCCTGATAAGAGCAATGAAAGTTATCCAACTCTGATGCTAACTTAAGGACGTCATTGAGAAACCACGTAACAGACTGTGGGCGTGATACTGGTCTCAGACGAGCGCATGCTCTGGGGATAGATGAAAAATAGGAATCTGTAAGGTCGATTTTAAAGCCGTAAAGAAATACTTTCTTCAATGCTGACTTGACTGTGGTAATAGTGGCCGGAGCAAGGCCTTTCTCAAACAGTGATCTAAAGAAAGAAACTCCTAAATTAGTCATGATTTTGGCTTCAGATGCTTTCAGGAAGGAGGCTAATTTTTTGACTGCTGAGTCATACTGTCTAATAGTAGAATCTCTTTTATCTGATTCTAAAAACAGAGTGTTGACAGGGTCAATGTTTGCTCCTTTTGGGCTGCGAATTTTATAAAGTCCATAAAACTAGGGCATTCTGAATTCTTGAGGAAGCTGACACAGTCTTGGTTTGTACTGTCTGGGTCAGAATGGGCTTGGGAATCCGAAGACTCCGTAATCCCAGTTCCTGAAGAAGAGGGAACCAATTGCTCTTCGGCCAGTAGGGGGCTACTAGGGCTGGTTGACCTTTGAATGTCCTGAGTTTGTGTAATACTTTCAGCAGTAAATTTATTGGAGGGAACAGATAAATCTTCTCCCAATTGTTCCAATCTACTGTCATTGCGTCTGTGGCGTACGCCTGAGGGTCCAGGTTGGGGGCCACGTAACAGGGGAGCTTGAAGTTGCTCTCCGTTGCGAACAGATCCACTTGGAGGCCCGGAACCCGGCGGCAAATCCATTTGAAAGATTCCACGTCCAGGGACCACTCCGTCTCCAACGGAGTAGCCCTGGACAGGGAATCCGCCACCACGCCCGCACCTTCGCTAGGTGGGTGGCTGACAGGTGCCAGCCGTGCTTGTTCGCCAGGGAGAAGATAGCAACCATTACTTGGTTTACTCGACCTGATTTGGAGCCGCCCCTGTTGATGCAATGAACTACCACTGCGCTGTCCAACACCAGCCTGATATGAATCCGGTTGGGGGCGGATTTTCTTCAGAGTTAGAAAGACCGCCATAGCTTCCAGGGTATTTATATGGAACTGCTGAAACATTGTGGACCACGTTCCTTGTACTTTCTGTTTTGGTGAATATCCCCCCAGCCGCTTAGGGAAGCGTCTGTGTGAACAACTAGTGCCGGAGGGGGAAATTGAAGCGGAACTGTTTTGGACAGGCCTCTGACTGTGGTCCAAGGCCGCAGTCTTGTCTTTAAGATTCGAGGAATAGAGGAGACCTTGTCTCTGAGCTTGACATTGGCTCGACTCCGCCACACTCTGTTTATGTCTTTTAATTTCGCTTTTAAGAGCAGGTCTGTCACTGAGGCAAACTGAAGAGACCCAAGGACTCTTTCTTGGGATCGGCGGGATGCCGATGGATTTTTGAGGAATCTCCTGGTGAGAGATGCTATCTCTTTCCTCTTGGGAGGCGGGAGAGATAACGTGTGAGAGGACAGATCCCACTGGAGACCCAGCCACTGAAACCGGGACTCGGAGTCAGGCGGGACTTCTCTCTGTTCAGTTGAAAACCCAGCGACTCCAGGAAATTGATGACTATGGACGTAGCCTTCTGACACTCCGAACTGTTGGTGCCCAAATTATCCAATCGTCCAGGTACGCTGCTAGGGATATCCTCGAGACCGGAGTTGTTGCACTACCGTGTCCGCCAGCTTGGTGAATACCCTGGGCGCAATGTTCAGACCGAAGGGCATGACCCTGAAGGAGTAGGCTTGATTTCGAGTCTGAAACCGAGGAACTGAGAGAAGTTCCGCGCAATCGGGACGTGATAATAAGCGTCTGAAAGATCGATAGAGGTGGTGACGGCTCCACGCGGAAGTAGAGTCCGTACTTGAGCTACCGTAAGCATGCGAAATTTGTCGCATTTTATGTAGAGATTTAGACGCGACAGATCCAGGATCACTCTTTGCTGATCGGAGTCTTTTTTGGGAACAGTGAATAACCTGCCTTGAAACTTTAGGTGCCTTACTTTCTTTATTGCTCGTTTGTTGAGCAATTCTGTCACGTAATCCTGTAGGATTGATGTGGGTGGCTGGTAAAATCTGGTTAGAGGAGGAGGGTTCTTGATCCAGCTCCATCCTAGTCCTTTGGACACAATGCTGTGTGCCCAAGGGCTGAAGGTCCATTGGTCCCTGAACCAATACAGGCGACCGCCTACCTGGTTCTCTCAGTGGGAGGGAGCGGGTTTATTCCCCTACCACGCCCAGGTCTTTCCCCTTGGGGTGGTGTTGGGCTTTCCTCTATGAGGGACTTTGCCTCTTCCTCCCCTTGCAACCCTATTAAGGCCGTGAAAGTATCCACGGCCCTCATATGTGGGGTTGTACGCTGGTGAAGCCACATAAGAGGGTGCAGCTGGTTGGACCAGCACATACTGTTGGGGGTGAGCCTTGGAGGTAGAAGGCTGGGCTACTGCCGAGACCGGGACGGCTTGGACTACCGCCTGATGGTGGGGCCTCTTATGCCTCCTGAAGCGTTTGCCTCCTCTCGTTTGGGGGCCGGCCGATTCTGGGGTCTTGCGCTTATAGGCAGAAATGCCCCAGCGAGAGCGCAGACTCTGGTTGGCCCGTGTAGCCTCGGCCATAACGTTTGTGACCACCTCTTCAGGGAAGAGGTTAGGTCCCCAGATCGAGCTTTTAACGAGCTTGTTAGGCTCGTGGCGGATAGTAGCATCGGCGAAGATGAACTTCCTGCATTCCAGTCTGGCCATGATAAACTCGAACAAGTCAGACTGAAAGCCAGCCAGCAGGACTTAGCCAAAACCTGAAAGAATGGCTCGTCCGAGCAGGAGACGGCAGTAGCTTCTGTAAGGCAGACGGAGTTCAAGGACCGGGCTAACTTAGTCTGGGCATCAAACTCCGCCTTCAACAAAGATTCCGCAGCTTGGGAGCTGCTCACTGAATTGCGTGGAAGCGCAGAAGGGGTCCAGCTTCCCGACAGTGAAAGTGGACGGGCGTCCACCCAGAACTCATTACTTCCTGGGAATACCAGGAAGTAGGGTCTGTTTCTCTCAACTGTGGTAACGGATTACCATCAAAGCACGCCGGGTCGTAGCCAGAGCGACTTTGTCCAAGCAAGGGGTGGGTAGGTTGTCTCCCAGGGCGAACATTGTAAAGTTGCCCTTGAAAGGAGTCAACTTCAGATATTATCTGCCTGCCACTCCGGCCAGAGTGCGCAGGAGAGCCGACTGAGCTTGGTCCCTAGGGACGATGACAGTCTCCCTAGGAACCTTATCTGACCGAATCCAAGCTTCCTCCGTAAGCCTCACGAAGCCTGGGTAAGGGGGCAGGAGATCGGGGGGGAAGAACTCCAATTCCTCCAACCGTCTCGTGCCAAGACCTTCAACTGTCAGCTTGCCATCATGTTGGATGGCCCGGAGTGCGAAGCGCCAAGGGTTACCGACATCGAACGGCGGGAGGTCCGCAGTGTCGGGGATAACATACTGTGGTTCGGCTGGGGGTGGGCGAGCCATTCCCGCCAGTATGTTATCATGACTGGCCAACTTCTCAGAGATTTTATTAAATCTCGAATCTAGGTCCTCTGTAAACTTCTTATAAAGTTGATTTGCAAAGGCCTCTGCGTCGAAAGCAGGTTGGCGAGGAGGGCTTGGTTTTGCAGCCCTCTTACTCGCGCCTTTGCCGGAGGAACCAGACTTGCTCCCGGAGGCTACAGGTCCTGAAACCTTAGCCTTCGACGGGGGGAAGGGCGATGCCTTCTTGGAAGTCGAGGACTTGTAGCCCTTCGCCTTCCATGAAGTCTTCAACTTCAACTTGGGGATAGCAGACGGAGCTCTATCACCCAAGGAGGAAGACTTCACAAAACCTGAAAAAGAAGAAACAGATGAAGCAGGGGAGTCAAACAGAGGGGGCCCGCCCCAACAACCTCACCTACCTCACCACTTACCACCTGGTCCTGCTCTTGTGTTCATCGGTTCCAGGTTAAGATCCAAGGCGGCAACATCCTCCGAGACCTCAGCGTAGAGGATATCCACTTGGGGTGGCTGGGTCTCATCCCGGATTTGCTGGATGATGGGGGTGGCAAGATCTTCAGGCACTGCGGCCGCCACCCGTGCGCCGGGTAGAGCAAGTCCTCAACCTGGCGTCGAGGACGTAGGGCTCCCCGACGGAACATTCCTGCCAAACCCAGCCACCCAGGCCCGGAGGGATTCCAAGGCAGACTTCTTGGAAGTTTCGTCCGCCTGTAAGAAAACCAACAATTAGCTAAGAACGAAAAAACAGTCCGGGAACCTCATAAACAATATACAATATGAGGAGCATAAAACGGAAGAAAAAGACTGTCACTTACCGACTCATCCTGGACGGTTGTGCAGAGAGCAAAGCAAACCTCACAACCATCGGGTGCCAAACAACCAGGTCATCAAGTCGGACTGCACAACCAGCGTGGGTCCGCATACTACGTGACCGTAGGGTTGTTGGAGGGAGGCGGTACACCCGGCTCCTCACAGCGAACAGTCTGTAAGTAGAAAAGTACATGAACCTCCCACCTAAGCAATCTAAAGCTGGCAAGGCCGGGAAACTCAACTACAACCGAATACTCCGGCGGAGAAGAACTCCTTATCATAAACTGGGCCAATAAGCTCTAAATTGCACAGAGTGGAAGGTAAAAGCTTTCAGACCCCGGAATACTCCGGGAATGAAGGAATGAGAAACCAGGAACTAACCATAAGGGCTGCCAGTAAAATAACGGCGGAGCCCCGGGTGTAGGACCGACTCACGTATATAAAATATAATATAAAGGAGAGTACTCCTGTAGATAAACAGACTTATCTAAATATTAATGAAAAACAATAACAATAACAAGTGATGGTAAATACTCCGAGACCGGAGGATCCGCTCTCCTATATATAATGTAAATCCTTCCTCCCTTACTTCCCCGCCGGAGAAACAAGACGGGCAAAATGCTCATATGTTCATAACATAAGCCGGAGCAATTATATTTTACCCTATCTACGTAATCCCGACGGGGAGACGAGAGGTATGGATAGTGGTCGAACACGTTCGAGTAAACAAACCACCAACCCCAACACAGCGATGCTAGGGACAATATGGGAGGGAGCGAATCCTCTACCAACAGGAGGAGTCCCTGAACTCGGAGAAAACGCCATCTAGCGTCACCCCGCGAGTAGAGCAAGGCTGGGGAGGGGGGGGGGGGGGGAGGGGGGGGGAGGAGTAGGCTACCAGGAAGGGAACAGGAGACAGGGAGAAACATATCACCCGCTCAACTGCATCCATACCTCCAAGAAAAATGAAACTTGGGAGGGTAGCCTACTACTGGAAGCAACCAACCCGAAGCCCGACTCCTACCTAGGCGAAGCCTAATATGGACCTAACCTAGTATAGGCTAGGAAAAAGGAGGAGTGCAGAAGGGGAGGGGGAAGCAACAGGGAGAGAAATTTTGTGCCGAGAACCAACCGGGATCGAGAATGGGGGGCAAGGAGGCGACTAGCCTAGAGGAAACACATCCAAAGAACTCGATTCCCCAAATGGAGGAAGAGAACTAAGGGGCTCACTCTGCCCACCAAAAACGACCCGGAGGAAACAGCAACCAAAACTCCCTCAACCTGATGATCTCCACACCCAGGGCAAGGGGATGGAAGCAAAACAAGCCTACTCCACAAAATAACCATCACACATAAAAATTGGAACAAAAATGTGCTCAATAGGAGCGTAGCCTACCTCGGGAAGCGGTTAGATCTGAGGCTGCCGCCACCACACAGGAGGTAAACCACAAAATAAATTAAATAAAATAAATAAAATAAAATAAAAAGAGAGCACCATCTTCCAAGAATAAAATAATTAGCCTAATTGAGACCAAAAATAAGGAACCCAACCTGGGGGGTACCTGGACGGGCATCACCCTAACAAAGGCCGAGTAGGCCAATGAAATGTAATTTCGTAAACAAAAAGGGGGGGGAGCCACCGCAAGGAACCACCAGGAAGGGAACCAAGGGGCAAAAAATCTATCTATAACGACGAGGAGACAACTCCAACAGAAAAGAACTGAAGGAGTCGCCTCATGTCGACATGGCTGGCGGGGGACGCCGTGGCGTCATAATAAGATCTCAATATTTATGAAAAATACGAGACCATAACAGCCAAAAATAGAACAAAACCCCACAAGAAGATGGTACTTAACTTAGAGATGGTAAAGCTGCTCGATGCCATGGTAGATGCATGAAAAAATCCAAATAAAGGAGACGAGCACACAAAAGAAAATGGATGCAGTCACGTGCTAGAAAATGGAATGAGGTAGGTGGCGCTGGTGTCGCCGTCCTGGCGGGTGTTGAGTGTGGGGCTGTAACGGCTCACCGCTCTGTTCCGGGGTTTTGATAGGGAGAGATCTTTCGAGTAGGTTTCCGTGGTAGTGGTATTTCACTCACCCTTCTTATACCGACGTCTTCCTAGAAGACGCTCGACTGGGGTAGTAACCCCAGCTTTCCTGAAAGCTCTTTTTCTCTGGTATATCTAGCATTGTTATACCTAGAAATTCGTGCTGTAATGGAATTTCACCGGCTGACACGGGACTGAACTCAGAAAAATGTATTTTATGTAGGGATCAGAGGAAATGAAGAGGCTGATAAAGCAGCCAAAGAAGCAACCCATATGACAAGCTCAGATGTAAATATTCCTGTTATTGATTATGTAACACACATAAAGGTGGGTACAAAAATACAAATATAAATGTTCCATATTGATTTTACACTTAAAAGCTTGAAAACTTATAAGTCTACTTCAAACATTAAATAAGCACTTGTTGTAGGGGTATCATCTTTGAAAAGTGCATTAACTTTGTGCATGGGTATCACATCTTGTAAAAGTACACCAACTGAATGTGCTGTAATTACATATACATACAGATTGCACTAACACTTTTCTCCGAGGTTAACAAAGTAATTTTCAAACAACACTTACACAACTCTTAGTTACGTCTCTGATATGTATTAGTACGTTAACGAATTAATTTTATCAAACCAGCATGACTGAACAACCTCATCTCGAGGTCATGTAAGGTCCTAGTGACAAAGACTTTGCGAATGGACGTAATACAGGAACTATACTGCCTTTGTGTAATATTATGTGCAAAATATAAATTTTCCATATCGATTTTACACTTGACAGCATGAAAACTTATAAAAAATACTTCAAAACATTGAACAAGCACTTCAGGGGTATCATCTTTGAAAATTGCAGTAATAAATGGGTATCACATCTTGTAAAAGTATTAACTGACGTGCTGAAATATATTTTGTATCAATTTATGCAATAAAGCTAAAAATATATTTTTCTTACAGATTTTTTACATAAAAGCATAAAATGCATTTTTCATACTGATTTTACACATAAAAGCATAAAATGCATTTTTTCATACAGATTTTATACATAAAAGCATGAAAACTTATAAATTACTTCAAAAATTAAACATAACCACTTCTGCAGGGTTACTAGAGAATTTCACGTGTATGTGAAAAAATCGTGCTTGCCAATTAGTTAGGTTCCAATGAAAAGTTCATATGTCTGAATTGGCGCAACTTGAATCGTGTAAGATTGAGGTATTACTGTATATATATATATAAGGCAGTCCCCGGTTTACGATGGGGGTTCTGTATTAGCAGTAAATCATAAATGAATTTAAAAAAAATGTCGAACATCATAAAAAAATCCAAAGAAATCCTTGCTTTTAATGCTTTTGGTGCATTGAAAATTATGTAAACTGCATTTTTATTAAGTTTTCATAAAAAGATCCAAATTTTGATTATTCTGCAGTTTTGGAGCCATGTTTCTTCCATTGGATTGGTGTCGTAACCCCAGAACTTGTGTCATAAACCAGGAAATAATTTCTGATGAATGTATTTGAAAAGTGTCGAATCTTAACCCTGAGGAACATCAAGTTTGTTCGGAAAAAAAAACAGGGACTGCCATCTGTTTATAAACGAATAGGTCAAATCCATGAATGCTTACAACGCCCTCTAAAAATGCTTATATTTGTCTACCATGAAGGGTCAAACACCAAAGTATACCTAAAAATACCAGCCTACATCAAATATACATTAAACTATTACCTTATTACTGTATTAATCTTTGAAATGATACTATTAATATAATTTCCAAGCCATCTTAAACATTTTATCATTACATTTATATGTACGCACTGTATGGCTTTACAGCTGTGGATGAAAATAATCCAGTCCCTTACAATATTCAGCCACACACATTTTCTTTCATACAGTTATAATATCAGTTGCCGTTTTCTTTTCATGGGGAACCATTGGTATTTACATATACAGTATGTAATTCACAAAAAGGGAGAGACAAAAAATAAAAAAAAGTATGCACATTTTAAAAAATGTAATACTACGTATATTTGTACCTGTCTACCATGAAAGGTCAAACACCAAAGTATGCCTAAAAATACCAGCCTATATCAAATATACATTAAACTATTACCTTATTACTGTATTAATCTTTGAAATGATACTATTAATATAATTTCCAAGCCATCTACTCTTAAACATTTTTTGTTAAATTTATACGCTCGAAAATGCAAGCACTGTGTGGCTTACAGCTGTAAAGCAAAATAATCCAATGATGATTCAGCCATGCACATTTTCTTTCATACAGTTACAAGCCATCCCGTTCTCTTTTCGGGGGGAACATTGGTATTTACGTATATGTAATTCACAAAAAGAGAGAGACAAAAAATAAAAAAAATTCATGCACATTTTAAAAAGTTTAATACTACTTATATATTAAGATTACTACATACGTAAATCATACGGGTAATCACCAGCGATGAATGTTGATTAAAGATGATGATATGAATTTAGCTGTGCAGTACAATGAATAATGATGAAGATATGACTGCACAGCAAAGCAGAGGAGTTACAACTCATCTGAGGGTGCCTCTTCACCTTCAGGAGGCGCTTTGGGAGGCACTTCTTCAGTTGATTTGGGAGGCACGACTTCAGGCGATTGAGGAGGCACTTCTTCAGGTGATTTGAGAGGCACTACTTCAGGCGATTGGGGAGGCTTTGGAGGGGCCTTCTTTGTCCGTTTGATGAACTTGGTGATAGGCAGCTGCTGTCGCTGCTTTTCCATGGTGGTGAGGGTTTGATTATAGGGCTCCCATGCTGAATCAAGCATGTTTGAAAACTTGAAGGAGCATTCCATAAAAGGATCCCAAATTGAAACATACTCCTGCATATCCTGAATCATTCTCTTCATGTGGGACAGACGTTCCAAAGTCAGGCTGCTCTCCTCTTCCTCCTGCTCCTCCCCTGAACCTGGCGTATCTTCTTCCTCACTGGCAGACTTCGTCAGCTCTTCCAAATCCTGGTCCGTCAGGGTGTCAGAGTGAGCATCAATAAGGGTGCTGATTTCATCCTCGGTGATGTCCTCGAAGCCTTCCCCACCTAGAATCCTCGCCAACTGGACAGCCTTATTAATGGCCGAATGTTGAATTTCTTCAGGAGAGAAGCCCCTGTAATCATGAACACACTCCGGCCACAACTTGTTCCAGCATGTGTTCAGGGTCTCCTTCTTCATGTCATTCAGTGATCGGCTGATGATGCTCAGACATGTGGCAATCATGAATTTACGCCAATATTCTTTTAGCGTAAATTCACTGTCACTGTCCGTTGCATTTACAAGGTGCTGGAGGGAGTTCTCGGTATAGAGTGCCTTGAAGGCACGGATTACGCCCTGCTCCATAGGCTGTAGGAGAGAGGTGGTGTTGGGAGGGAGGAACTCAAACTGGACTCCCTTGTAAGAAAGATCGAGAGGGTGGCCACCAGCATTATCCATAATCAGCAACACCTTGAACTCTATGGCCAAGTCGTTCAGGTATTGCCTAACTTGAGGGATGAAGCTCTGATGGAACCACCAGACTTTGGTGATCCAGGCCTTAGGGTTATGCATCCAGAACACAGGAAGCAATGCCTTGTTCTTATTCTTGAGGGCCCTGGGGTTTGCAGCCTTGTAAATGAGGCCTGGTTTAAGCATGAAACCAGCTGCATTCCCACACATGATGAGGGTAACCCTATCCTTCTGGGCCTTGAATCCGGAGGCTTTAGCTTTGTCCTTCATAAGGTATGTCCGGGAAGGCATCTTCTTCCAGAACAGGCCAGTCTCATCCATATTGAACACCTGTTCTGGATGGTAGCCCTTCTCCTCAATGATCTTCTTGAAGGCCTCTGGATACTTCGCAGCTGCTTCAGTGTCTGCAGATGCTGATTCCCCATGCAGAATAACAGACTTTAGGTGGAACCACTTTTGAAATTGGTGGAATCACCCCTTGCTGGCCTGGAAACCTTGAGGCTCTTCCCCCTCTTCTTCTTCTGCTGGTTCATCAAAGCCTAAAAATTCTAATTCGCCTTCTTCAAAGCCTTCCTCTGCCTGTACTACGTTGTCGCCTTCCTTAGCAGTTTATAACTGCTGGTAGAGTTGTCGCGCTTTCTTGCGAATGATGTTGGAGTCGAGGGGCATGTTTTTCTTCCGGCAGTCCTTTATTCAGATTACCAGAGCAGATTCCATTTTCACGATTGTTTTATCCCTCACTGTCGCAACTGTCTTTGCACTACCAAAGTAGCTCATACTCACAGACTTTGTGATCTCCGCCTCTTTCTTCTTGATATATCTCACTGTGCTCTCATTAACACTGAAATGGCGGCCAACCGCTGTGAAAAACTTTTGCCCTCCTTTAACATGTCAAGAAGTTTCACCTTCTCCTCAAGTTTCATAACAGTCTTCTTTGTTTTAGACTTTGCCATAAGGCTTTGAAGGAGCAGGGCATGTTTTAGGAGGCATTTTAGGGCCGAATACTGCTGATGCACAAAGATAAAAAATCAAAACGGATAGACGCATGGTTTTGCATGGTAAGATGCTGCAAACTTATATGCACACAATCTGAGGAGGATGCCATGGAGCAGTCTCCCAGAATTCCGTGTTTTGAGTTGGTTGTGAATGTTCAGCCAAAAAAGTCACCAAGTGAACAGCCAGTGAGCGCCAAGGAAAATGAATGGTGCTTCTGGATTGGCTGCTTTGCAGATGACAGCCAATAGTGTGTCGAGTATCACTGGTCCTGGGTACACAGCGTCCAGCATCGCGATTTCTTTATATTTGCAGAGAGGTGGCTTGGGTGAAGCACTTTTAAGAAAAACAAATATATGTTATTGAAATTTTGCTGTGTTTACGTTAATATATTACAGTAGTGTAATATTTGAAAATAAATAAATTGTTTTTCAACTTACAACATGTACTTACAGTAGTCATTAATATATACTTAGTAACATACATGAAAATGCTACGTACCGCAGATGTAAACATACGTACCCTGCAGTATTCCTGTTGTCTTACTTATTTTAGATATGCTGTATGTACTACCAGTAGTACTGTACTGTACTATGTATCATCCTAAAACACTTTTTGTATGTAATATTTAAAAATCATCCTATAACAAAACATTTTATAAAATGTACGTACTGTATGCGCAGAAGATCAGTGTTACTATATGTACGCGTAACCAGTAGTACCATGCTTATACAGTAGCGGCAAATCATTGGCAAATGACCCAGTATAACCCGTTTTATTGCTATCTCACGTTTGTGTGTTTTCTGTGTACAGTACTATGGCCTAAAAATATTTTTTGAAATCATGCATTAAGATGTCCTCTGAATGCTCTGCTTCTTCTAAGGCCTCTGGCCAATAGCCTACAATTACAGGTAGTGCTCGAGTTACGATAATTCGACTTACGATAATTCGCTTTTACGATGGGGTCAGCAATTAATATCGATACGACAATATTTTGAAAATACGTATTTTTAAATTTCGCGGGTGACTGGCGCAGGCAACAAACGTACAATCAGGCAGCGTACGGTGTAAGATACGTTGGCCTGAGAGGCTGGAATAGGTACATTAATTCAATGAGCCGACCTCACTTGCTCTCGTGTCGGAAGTTAAAATAGGTCAACAGGCACAGGCAACAGCGTACAATCAGGAAGCAGGAGAGACCAACTTCTTTTCCTCCATCTCTTTATTCCCTCTTCTAGTTAAAAAAGTAAGAGAATGATAAAAGTATTGTTAGTAACCTTATACTCTTGCAAAAATGTGTACAGCCATAAACAACCAAACGAGAAACTGTTGTTTTGCTAATAACCGAATCGGAAATCAACTGTTTTGCTTGTATTTCAATCATCGTACGGTTAAACAATTACTGTAGTTATGTTAAAAATGATGTTATGTACGGATATATTTTTACACTATACCCTTACCCGCTTTGGAGAAAAGATCGGCAAGGAAATATACTGCTACAGTAAATTCAAGCTGCAAGTTGTAGCTGAAGCTGAAAAAACAATGTTCAAGCTGCTAATGACTATAAATTATCGTGCATTGGCAACATGGATGAAACTCGACAGCAAATAAGATTGGAAAGTATTTTAATCAAAACTACGGGGCATGAAAGAACACATATTACTGCTGTTTTTCACGCTGATAAAAGATAAATACTAAAAGCTCATAGTATGATGATGAAATCAAGAGAAAATAGCTAATGGAATTTTTTTTTTTTTTTTTTTTTTTTTTTTTTTTTTTTTTACAAAACAAATATGCTGCCAATGTCATCTATTAACAAAAAAATAGCTCAATTAATTTCACAAAAATTTTAAAAGACATATTTAAGTTATATTTCGACTTATAAACACTTTATATAATGAAAAATATCCTTGTCCCATATAAATAAAGTATCTAGAGATTCATTTACGCTTAACTACAAGCAAGAAATGCGCTCTGAACTGAGTTAAAACGCCACTGCAAAATAAACACAGCTGATTGATTCCCAAACCAAAACATTTGATCGCAATTTATAATGCAAAAGCAATATGAGAATATATACAATTGGATACAGTACAGTATAGTAAAGCATAACTTTTTAAAAGATCCATGGAAAAGATGCACATTCTTTATTTTGATGTTTGTATAATAGGGTGTTATGTGAAAATAGAATACAGTATAACGTAGGCTAGGCTACCATGTATGAAATACCAAAATGCAGGCTAGGCCTTTTTTGTTATTCAATTTCTCTTTGTACCGACTTATCATGTCAATCTGCATTGAACCTGCAGAATTAGCTGACACTAATAATTACTATACAGGTTGACCATCACTAATCTGGCATCATTGGGACCTAGAGGGTGCCGGATTAGGCATTTTGCCGGATTAGCCATTTATTAGGCTAGAATACACGGAACACAGTAGCTAAGCACCTCATCCTAGTATTAAAATATCCCATAAATCACTACAAGTTGGTTAATAAAGAAAAGACAATTATCAAATACACGTAGTGCTCGAGTTACGATAATTCGACTTATGATATTTCGAGTTTACGATGGGGTTAGCAATTAATACCGATACAAAAATATTTAGGAAATATTTTTAGATTTCGCGCAGGCAGCAAGAGAGACCAACTTACAATAGACCAACTTCTTTTCTCCCATCTCTTTATTCCATCTGCTAGTTAAAAAAGTAAAAGAGAATGATAAAAGTATTGTAAGTAACATTATACTCTTGTGTAAATGCGTACAGCCATAAACAACCGAACAGGAAACTGTTGTTTTGCTAATAACCGAATCGGAAAACAACTGTTTTGCTTGTATTTCAATCATCGTACGGTTAAACAATTACTGTAGTTATGTTAAAAATGACGTTAAGTACGGATATATTTTTACACTATACCCTTACCCGCTTTGGAGAAAAGATCGGCAAGGAAATATACTGCTACAGTAAATTCAAGCTGCAAGTTGTAGCTGAAGCTGAAAAAACAATGTTCAAGCTGCCAATGACTATAAATTATCGTGCATTGGCAACATGGATGAAACTCGACAGCAAATAAAATTGGAAAGTATTTTAATCAAAACTACGGGGCATGAAAGAACACATATTACTGCTGTTTTCACGCTGATAAAAGATAAATACGAAAAGCTCATAGTATGATGATGAAATCAAGAGAAAATAGCGAATGGAATCTTTTTTTTTTTTTTTTTTTTTTTTTTACAAAACAAATATGCTGCCAATGTCATCTATTAACAAAAAAATAGCTCAATTAATTTCACAACGAGACATATTTAAGTTATATTTCGACTTATAAACACTTTGTATAACGAAAAATATCCTTGTCCCATATAAATAAAGTATCTAGAGATTCATTTACGCTAACTACAAGCAAGAAATGCGCTCTGAACTGAGTTAAATGCGGCAAAATAAACACAGCGTGATCGATTCCCAAACCAAAACATTTGATCGCAATTTATAATGCAAAAGCAATATGAGAATATATACAATTAGATACAGTATAGTAAAGCATAACTTTTTAAAAGATGCACATTCTTTATTTTGATGTTTGTATAATAGGGTGTTATGTGAAAATAGAATACAGTATAACGTAGGCTAGGCTACTGTGTATGAAATACCAAAATGCAGGCTAGGCCTTTTTTGTTATTCAATTTCTCTTTGTACCGACTTATCATGTCAATCTGCATTGAACCTGCAGAATTAGCTGACACTAATAATTACTATACAGGTTGACCATCACTAATCTGGCATCATTGGGACCTAGAGGGTGCCGGATTAGGCATTTTGCCGGATTAGCCATTTATTAGGCTAGAATACACGAAACACAGTAGCTAAGCACCTCATCCTAGTATTAAAATATCCCATAAATCACTACAAGTTGGTTAACCCTTTAAAAGAGTAGTTATGTTAAAAAGCCCTATTTACAAAAAATCTCCCGTATGCCATTTTCGGTGAGTTAGCGCTGTAAAAAAAAGATTTTTTCAAAAAATCACAGCACGCTTTAGTTTTTAAGATTAAGAGTTCATTTTTGGCTCATTTTTTTGTCATTGCCTGAAGTTTAGTATGCAACCATCAGAAATGAAAAATATCATTATCATATATAAATATTGGAATATATGACAGTGCATTTTAAAAAAAAAACTTGTATATAATTGTATACAAATCGCTGTAAGCAAAACATAGTATGGTTAAAGCTAATGAGTCAATTTTTTCTAGTTGTGTTGTACACTAAATTGCGATGATTTTGGTATATAACAAATTTTTAAAGCGATCAAAGCAACACAGAGAAAATATTATCACAAAATGATGCATGAATTGAACAGTTAAAACGGACTTTTAAAAAAATGTTTTTTACAAAAATTCACCATAAATCGAAATATTGTGCTAGAGACTTCCTGTTTGTTGAAAAATGAAGCTAATTGATTGAATATTACTAGACTGTAAGTGTTTTAGCTTAAAATTGCAGTTTTCATTAGTTTTAAGATTACCATTTTTGTCAATGCCTGCAGTCGAGTTAAAATTGATATATAAAGTAGAATTTTTCTATTTATCATGATTTATATGGAAATATTTCAAAACTGATAAAAGCTACAACCATGAGTTATTTTTTGTTGTATTGTACATAAAATTGCGCACATTTTCATATATAAAACTTTATGTAAACGACTAATATAAAACGGTGCAAATATTATGACAAACTAGAACAGACGAAAAAGAATTTCTGAGATGTTGGACCGTAAGTTGCAGCAAGAGTTAAAAGGAAAATGTTTTTTCAAAAATTCACCATAAATCGAAATATTGTGCTAGAGACTTCCAATTTATTGCAAGATGAAGTTAAACGATTGAATATTTCTAGAATGTAAGAGTTTTAGCTTACAATTGCGTTTTTTACCATTTCGGTCGAGTTAAAGTTGACCGAAGGTTGAAATTTTGCAGTTATCGTGATTTATGTGAAAATATTTCAAAACTGATAAAAGCTACAACCATGAGCTATCTTCTGTTGTATTCTACATGAAATTGTGCACATTTTCATATATAAAAGTTTATATAACGACTAATGTAAACGATGCAAACATTACGACAACATGACGAAAGAATTTCTGAGATGTTCGCCGAGTTATCACGTGCAGAGACGTAAGGAAAAAATTTTTTCTGAAATTCACCATAAATCGAAATATTGTGCTAGAGACTTCCAGTTTGTTGCAAAATGAAGGTACATGATTGAATATTACTAGAATGTAAGAGTTTTAGCTTTTAATTGCGTTTTTCGATCATTTCGGTCGTGTTAAAATTGACCGAAGCTTGAAATTTTGGCAGTTATCGTGATTTATATGAAAATATTTCAAAACTGATAAAAGCTACAACCATGAGTTTTTTTCTGTTGTATTCTACATGAAATTGCGCACATTTCCATATATAAAACTTTATGTAACGACTAATATAAAACATTGCAAACATTACGACAACGTGACGAAAGAATTTCTTGCGCGGACGTAAGGAAAAAGTTTTTTCAAATATTCACCATAAATCGAAATATTGTGCTAGAGACTTCCAGTTGGTTGTAAAATGAAGGTAAATGATGGAATATTACTAGATCGTAAGAGTTTTAGCTTAAAATTGCGTTTTTTTACCATTTCGGTCGAGTCAAAGTTGACCGAAGGTTGAAATTTTGGCAGTTATCGTGATTTATATGAAAATATTTCCAAACTGATAAAAGCTACAACCATGGGTTGTATTTTTGCTGTATTGTACATGAAATTGCACACATTTTCATATATAAAACTTTATGTAACGGCTAATATAGAACAGTGCAAAAATTACGACAAAATGACGAAAGAATTTATGAAATTTTCGGCTGAGTTATATATGCGTAAGAAAAAGTTTTTTCAAAAATTCACCATAAATCGAAATATTATGCTAGAGACTTCCAATTTGTTGCAAAATGAAGGTACATGATTGAATATTACTAGAATGTAAGAGTTTTAGCTTACAATTGCGTTTTTCGACCATTTCGGTCGAGTCAAAGTTGACGGAAGGTTGAAATTTTTGTAGTCGACGACGGTACGCGTCCACTTGGCACCCAACAGACAATTTTAGTCGACGTATGATACGTCCAATAGGCGTGTAAGGGTTAATAAAGAAAAGACAATTATCAAATACAGGTAGTGCTCGAGTTACGATAATTCGACTTACGATATTTCGAGTTTATGATGGGGTTAACAATTAATACCGTATGAAAATATTTAGGAAATATTTTTAGATTCATAAAACAGACTGACAGGCAGGCGCAGGCAGCAAGAGAGACCAACTTAAAATAGACCAACTTCTTTTCCCCCATCTCTTTATTCCATCTGCTAGTTAAAAAAGTAAAAGAGAATGATAAAAGTATTGTAAGTAACATTATACTCTTGCGTAAATGCGTACAGCCATAAACAGCTGAACAGGAAACTGTTGTTTTGCTAATAATCATATCGGATAACAACTGTTGTGCTTGTATTTCAACCATCGTACGGTAATACACAATTACTGTAGTTGTGTTACAAATAACGTCAAGTACTGTACAATAGGACTGATATATTTTTTACACTATACCCTTGCTCGCTTTGGAGAAAAGATCGGTAGGGAAATATACTGCTACAGTAACTTTAAGCTGCAAGTTGCAGCTGAAGCTGAGAAAACAATATTCAAGCTGCTAATGACTATAAATTATCGTGCATCGGCAACATGGATGAAATTCGACCGTAAATAAAACTGGAGAGAATGTATTTTAATCAAAACTACTGGGCATGAAAGAATACAAATTACTACTGTTTTCACGCTGATAAAAGATAAATACGTAAAGCTTGTATTATGATGAAATCAAGAGAAAATAGCGAACGGAATCTTGATTTTTTTACTAAAAAACACATGCCCCCAAAACGGCCAGCCGCGATTCCTGCAATCGTCATATATTAACGAAAAAATAGCTAAATTAATTTCACACAACGAGACATATTTAAGTTATATTTCAACTTGAAAACACTTCGTGTAACGAAAAATATCCTTGTCCCAAATAAATAAAGTATCCATATTCATTTACGCTAACTAGAAGCAAGAAAAGCTCTTTGAACTTAGTTAAATGCGAAATAAATAAACACCGTGATATCGATTCCCAAAACAAAACATTGATTGCAATTTATAATACAAAAGCAATATGAGAATATACGCAATTGGAAACAATGTAGTAAAGCATAACTTTTTAAAAGATCCATGAAAAAGATGCACATTCGTCATGTTGATGTTTGTATAATACTGTTAATATGTGAATAGAGTACAGTATAATGTAGGCTAGGCTACCAGTTTGTTGATGCAGCACACTGCACCACCAAATCGAAGCAGCCGATGAGCGAGTTAGCGCAGCGACGTGGGAAATTTGAAAATTAGTGCGGAAACATTAGAAATTACTCTAGCCAAAATTTGTGCCGGATTACTGATTGTTCCGGACTACTGATTGCCGGATTAGTGATGGTCAGCCTGTACCATATATTTTTAAAGTATTACAGAAAGTTTGGCTTAATTTTACCATTTATTAAGGATGGTACTGATTACCCTAAAAATATAAAATAAATGGTTTTAAGATACGATTTTTGTCAACAAACTCATTGGGTTTTGGAACCTAACCCCATCGTAGTGGTTAGGGGAATAGCTGTACTGTAATGAATGATGAGAAGAAAGTACTTTAGACATGATTGTTTTGTTAAGAGTTGAGGCAAAAGTCAATCAGAATAGCAGCCCATTTTATGACATTTTATGGTTGCATTTAGCATGAACAGGTAAAATACTGTTGCAGCCCTACAAATTTTTTGTTTGTTCAAATATTTAACATAACAGCGTTTGATCATGACTTTTTTTTTGCACAGCTAATTCATCATCATAAATGAAGCATTTGAAATCAACATTCATAACCAGTTTACCCAATGATTTAACTTATTATTTATTTTTTAAGGTACCCAGTGTAGTTTATAATATTATTTAATTTCTATTACTATTATATCTACATTACTGCAGTACAGGAATTATTATTGATTTACATGATTATTGAAATGTTATTATACAATAAATATGAAAATACAGAATGCTATTGTTTATATGAAAAAGACAAAAATTTGCATCCTAATATGGAGTTTCCTGCAATCATTTTTATAGATCGTTCCTTAGAAAAACCATAATTGGTGAGTCAAAACCTTGAAAAGCATCAAAGGGGCTGGTATATAATGTATATATATATATATATATATATATCCCTAAAACCAGCACCAGTTCCTACACACTTCTGCATGTGTCTCTCCCAATCGTGGAAGACCTCCTGTTAAAGTCCTATTTCAGTAGTCCCTTCAGGTTCTTTCCGATGCCTCTTTCAGCTCCTCTGTTGACTGGAATCATGGTTCCCTGAGGCTGTCTTTCATGGTTGAACAGGAAGAAGGACTGGGTTAGGTCAGGGCTGTAGGGTGGGTGTTGTACCACTTTCATTCCCCTGTCGGCCATCCAGGTGGTCACCAGCGTTGACTTGTGGCATGGGGCATTGTCCTGGTGGAACCACCGCTGACCACTCCTGCACTCAACCTGTTCATTTCCATCAGAAAATCTGTTAAACAACAGATAGAAACTTGCTTGGCTCATCTATTCATCCCCATAGGCCTCCTTTAACATTCCATAAGCTTCTTGTTTGGTTTTCCTAAGTTTAACACAAAATTTGATGGCGTAACGTTGCTCCATGTTTCCCTGCAGTTTGACAAGTGTTCACAGATTGGCAGACTGGATCAGACTGGTTCCACCACATTCACCACTGCACCCAGACCTACAAATATAGAAAGTTGCCAGTTTGTCATTTTATAGAATATATGTATGTGTACTTCACCATGAAGTAGTATTTTGATCAAATCATATTTACAACGAATGCCTTTGACATTTCTCATTACTTATTGAACATGGTCATATATATATATATATATATATATATATATATATATATATATATATATATATATATATATATATATATATATATATATCTCATCCATAAGGCCTCCAGGAAATAGCTAAAAGGTTCAATAATACTTAAAACTCCTCTGAAAAACACTTAGAACTGCCCATTTTATTAGTTTAAACACAGAAAAACTCTGTAAAAATGCATATACCTGAGTATTTTAATAGTTTTATCACAAAAAGTTCATTTATTCATGAAAATTATATGAAAACAGTAATTAGTGAATATTTCTCAGTGAAAAATAACTCAAATGGAATGAATTTTGGAATAATGGCTAAATATGTTCTACAGAGAAACCCGTGATTCTCCCGTGAGTCCTCTGAATCATGAAACAGAATCAGGGTTTTACTGTATATATATATATATATATATATATATATATATATCAATATATATATATATATACAATACACTGACACATATATATATACAGTAGAACCTCGGTCCTCACGTTAGCTAATTTGTTTCCAGAAGAAGTCCTACGAGATTCATTTTGTCAATTCCTTGGAGAATTAATTTCTCCCATAAGAAATAACTGAAAATGGATTAATCCATTCTTGACCACCAGTCATTACTCCAACCTTGCCTTTTTTATACAAAACTTTACACAAATTACAATTAAATAAGTTCAGAGTTGAATAACTTAGGTATCAGAAGCACACTTTTTACATTTTTAAATGCATACTGTATCAAAAAAATTGGCACCAGAGATGCTGTATTCGCAGATATTACCAATGATAGACCAAGCGCCATAGGCTAGGCTAGGTAGGACATAGGCACTACCAGAATGTACCTATCAAACGGGTACACATGAAAACTGTTGTTAATAATGATAACATTGAAAAACTCCCAGATTATCACATTAAATTAATACAGTATTTATAAGCTGAATTACTGTATGTCTGTTAAAATAAAATTAAGAAAAATTTCTCAGGAACTGAACAGTCTGGCAGTAGCAGATGTAAAGTGATCACAGTCCCACCCTGGTGGTGACAGCCAGGTACTAATTACATAAAGATTCAATATTTATGGTACCAATTTCAGAGCAGACTAGCTGGTAGGCACAAAATGGTCCCAAAACATATTTCAGTAAATATTATGATTGATGGAACATATTGGGACCAATGATTGGATGAAAATTCAGTGCACAGTGAGGGACAAAAAATCATATATACCTGTACAAGTATATATAATTTTTGTTGGCTTTCTGCAGAATTTTCATCCCTTCTTCTTCTTTAATCCAATCATGGGTCCCACTGTTAGGAATCATATTTACTGAAAGATCTGGGACAGTGATTTTGTACACTATCCAGTAGACTTCTATCCGTTCAGTCAGTTGAATGTTTATGTAATTCAACAGGTTCCACTTGGGTGGCGCTGTGGTTTGTTTACATCTGCCACACCCCTGTGGCGAGTTCAGGTAGAGTGGCATTTAGAAATTTTTCCTTGTAGACATTTATGATAACAGACAAACAGTAATTCTGGTTTATAAATACAGTATTATTAATTTAATGTGATAATCTGGCTTGTTTTTCAACAGCAGCAGCATGTGTGGGCTTTAAATGCTTTTAAGCCAGTTGGGAAGAACAGGCCACCAACAACGCCAAGGGAAATGGGCGGTCTTCTGTGGTTTTTTTCTACAAACATAGGATTCATCGGGTCAGATTCACGGTTTGTTGTTGAGTGACTTAAAATTTATTCAACATTTCATGTTGAAATCCGATTATGCCGAGTTCTAGTGACAGTAGGAGGGTTCTGCTGTATACAGTAACTGCCCCCGTACATCTTCATTCTCATGAACAGACCTTTCATTTGCTGGGGTTTCTCTGTGGAACATAAAACACTATTCAAGAAAAATTCCCCCTTTCTGGAGTGTATTTTTCACTGAGAAATATTCACTAATTACTGTATTTTCATATAATTTTCATGAATAAATGCACTTTTTGTGATAAAACCATTAAAATAATCAGGTATATGCATTTTTATGGGTTTTTCTGTGTTTAAACTCAAAATGGGCAGTTCTAAGTGTTTTGAGGGGTTTTACCCAGGACCCTGCAATTTTAGCTATTTGAATGTTTCTTCATCCCCGTGAATAAAGGGGTTCACTGTATATACACATATATTGTCACGAAGTATCTGATCAAGCACCTGGTTATTACACAAATAATAACCTGTCAAAAAGTTACCTCACATCGCACCAGATACATGAAACCTCATAACAAAGAGTTTTGACTGAATCACTAAAGGTACAATGATCCCATAAACTTACTTATCACTTGAGAAATTCAATGTAAAAATCTAATTATGGATGAGGCAACAATTATTAAGTTATATCCAGACTAGTGGAAAACATCACTTCAATAAACACTGTCTGTCTCTCTGGTTCTATTTTACCTAGATAAGTCTCAGGTGAACAAACAGATACATCACTTACCTTGTACACATTCATTAATGTCTCTAATTACTGGTGGTCAAAATGAAACACTGTGTTTTAAAAAACTTTAAACAAACAGGTTTATTTCTAAGTTCAAAAGTTATATGGAAAGTTCACAATCTCAAAAGATTTACTATTAATTGACAACAGTGTAAGATTTAAGTATTTCTTAATCAAGTTTAATTCACAAAACTGTAACTTATTAAGAAAGCAATTTACTTGGGTAAGATTCAAACTATTAACTATCACTCAAGTGCCAAGTATATACCTGTTTAACTAACACAAACATTCACCAAAATATTATTGACCTGAATCCACATAAACATTCTCCAAAATCTCAGTAAAGGTAGGCACTTTTAAAATGTTAAGAAATCACCAGCAAAACACAGTAATTATAAAATTATAGTAATATGATAGCACAGACATATAAGAATGCAATATGCAAAAATGGAAATATACCAACCACCAAACTTATGCCTAAAGATTATATCAATCTTTCACAAGAACACTTCCCTTTAAAAAAGAAAAAGTTAAACTCACATCTTTCTAATAATAATTCTCTTTTACCTAGATTATCACTTTAACTCTTAACATTACAAAACTCAGTAATCACCAGATTACCTTTTGTAATTATTACACCATTACACGTTTTCCACAATACTTGCACAAAACAATATTCCTGATCACTTTCTACAAAATTAACACACTCCTGGGGTGAGTTTTAACAGAGCTTTTACAAACAGTAACCCTTCAGTATCCCTTGTATATAAAATGGGATTATTGAGAGAGAGAGAGATGCTTATCTCAGGGACCTCTTTGGCTGACTGACTGTCTTTGGAACAGCACTGCACTTATAACTCCAACAAGCTCTGGATAAATAGAGTATGCATACATCATACATACACAAGTATACACGTGTATGAATACATACACGGCTGAGCTTCGAGCCCCTGACTTCTTATCTATGACAGATATTTCCTGGGACACTCAAACAGCTGAACAAACAGAAGGAAGTGCTTTTAGACTCAAAATTGGTTGGCTGACAGCATGTCAACTTCAAGTACCTCTGATCATTTCTCTTTTCCAGATTATGAAGAAGAATAAGCACAACACAGCTAATAAATATAGGTTAGACATACATGATGACTTTGTAATAGAGAACTGACATGACTGGCTGACAGCTCATCACGATAATATAAGAGGGGTCTTTTGCCTAAGCACGAGTTACTGGACACCTGTGTAAATATTTTTCAATTTAAAAATCTTACCCTCTCTCTCCTTATTCTTGACCAAAAGCTTTCAGTTGCTTTTTTTATAAATTAAAAATGGTGGATAATAAATTCCAAATATTAAACAAATGGAAAAAACATACCAAGACATTGTAAGATTACATGATATACAATTTATATGAGTTAAGAAAAGACATTTTAAAATCATATCTTCACAAAAAATGATGAATAACCCCTTGTAGTCAAAACATAAAAATTTTCACAGAGACATATAAACACTTATAAAATGGTTATATATATTATAACACCTTATAATAATATATACATATACATATATACATACATATATTTATATATATGTGTGTGTGTGTGTGTGTACTTAGATTACAGTGGACCCCCGCCTATTCACGGTTCAGGATTCGCGGCTTCACCTGTTTGTGGATTTTTCTGTGGAACCTATCTTGAAGTTATTTGGAAAATTTGCCTATTCATGGATTTTTTTAGGGCAATATCCTGTATTTTCAAATTTTTTTTTTTTACTAAATACTGTACGGTATTATACGTATAAATTTTTTATAATAAAAATAATGATTAACTGTACTAAATTTCAAATATTAAGTTTAATAAATATAGTAATAATAATAATAAATACTGTATTGTATAATACTGTACTTGTAATTTTCAAACATTAATGAGATTAATAAGATTAAATAAAAATAATAATAATAATACTTGATGAAATTAAATGATACTGGTACTCACCAGTGATGAATGTTGATTAAAGATGGTGATGATGAATAGCTGTGCAGTCCAGTGAAGATGAAGATAAGACTGCACCGCAAAGCAGAGGACTTACATCTCCACTGGGGGTGCCTCTTCCCCTTCTTCAGGGCCTTGGAGAGGCACTTCTTCAGGCACTTGAGGAGGCACTTCTTCAGGCACTTGGGAAGGCTTTGGAGGATTCTTCTTCATCCTTTTGATAAACATGGTGATAGGCAGTTGCTGTCCCTGCTTCTTCATGCTGACGAGGGCTTGGATTATAGGGCGCCATTGCCGCATCAAGGACATATGAATATTTTATGGAGCATTTCATATAAGGATCCCATGCTGAAATTGCCTCCTACAGCTCCTTGGTCATCTTCATAAGTTGGGACAGACATTCTAAAGATAGGCCCTCATCCTCCTCCTCGTCTCCTGAACCTGGTGTGTCTTCTCCCTCGCTGGCAGACTGTCAGTTCTTCCAAATCCTGGCCCATCAGAGGGTCAGAGTGGCCATCAGTGAGGGTGCCGACTTCATCCTTGGTGATGTCATCAAAGCCCTCTCCACCAAGAATCCTCACCAGTTGGACCACCTTATCAGTGGTCAAATGTTTAATTTCTTCAGGAGAGAAGCCCTTATAATCATGCGCACACTCTGGCCACAACTTCTTCCAGCAGGCATTCAGGGTCTCCTTCTTCATGTCCTTCAACGATTGGTTGATGATGGTCAGACATGGCAATCGTAAATTTACACCCACAGTCCTTCAGTGTAAATTCACTGTCAAGAGTCTTTTGCCTGAACAAGGTGGTCAAGCGAGTTCTGGGTTTAGAGTGCCTTGAAGGTATGGATCATGGCTTGGTCCATAGGCTGGAGGAGAGAGGTGATGTTGGGAGGGAGGAACCCGAACTGGACTCCTTCGTAATAAAGTTCCATAGTGTGGCCACCAGCATTATCCACAATCACCGTGAACTCCATGTCCAAGTCGTTGAGTTATTCCCTAACTTGAGGGATGAAGCTCTGAATGAACCAGTGATATGTAAGGACTTTGGTGATCCAGGCTTTGGGGTTGTCCATCCAAAACACAGGCAGCAAGTGCTTGTTCTTATTCTTGAGGGCCATGGGGTTTGCAGCCTTGTTGGGGCTTTTTGAACTGGTTGATGAAGGCTAGGAAATACAGAAGTTTTACACAAAAATCAGTCTCTTAAAACTAATTTATAGATAATTACATTAGCAATCTGTATGATTGTTCCCAATTTAAGAGCTGATATAGATATGTATATCAAAATTGCTTAGTATTAAAGGATAACTATTGCAAAATAACGGTCTTAGTTGTATACTTAAACTACAAAACAATAGTAATTAAAAAGGCTTAATTGAAGACACTTATGAAAACTGAGACTAGATTTTGCATTTATTACAACAAAACAGTAAATAACAATGCAATTGTTCCAAAATAAATGACTTTAAGCAATTATTCACAAAAACAAAAAGATCATAAATTCAGATTGGCACAACTTTTGAACACATTTAATCACTACATTCTTTAATCTTGATTTGCCTTTTTAACAGGCTATATCCTATGGACAATGAAATATCAGTTTAAGTAATAAAACAACTTAATCTGATGATCCAAGGAATTGCAGTGGTTATTCCCCTGCTTTTAAAGGTGGCAGGGTCTTATGACTTTTAATCAACATGGAAATCCAGCAAATATCAGGTGAAGATTGACCATGACTTCACAGAAAGGACAAAGGATGGGCTTTCTTTATTTATATGCAAAGCCATTAATTTCCAGGATCAATAGGCATGCATGAATTATTTTAAATGGTTTGGCAGACAATTTAGGCATGAAATTGCCAGTTTAATGCCATGCTCAGGTTTTTACAGCGTGAGACGGAGGATCTTGCCACCAACACAAATCAGGACAAAAACACATGAAAGTTATCTAGTGTCGATGCAATAAAAACATCCAAAGCCTGAAATAAATTGGGAATTGTTGACACTGGAGAAGACAATGATCAGAAAAAGTTTTTACAACAACCACTATGAATGTGAAAAAAAAAAAAAATTCAACTAAAGAAATCTCTTGACAATCTTGCTTAGAGATTAGATGGCCAAACCACTGCCTTATTCAGAAAATTTGGACACTTGTAAATGAGGCCTGGTTTCAGCATGAAACCAGCAGCATTGCCACACATAATGAGGTTAACCCTATCCTTCTGGGCCTTGAACCCGGAGGCTCTGGCTTTGTCCTTCATGAAATATGTCTGGGAAGGCATCTTCTTCCAGAACAAGCCTGTCTCGTCCATACTGAACACCTGTTCTGGATGGTAAACCCTTGTCCCTCATGATTCTCTTCAAGGTCTCGGGATATTTCACGTCCACATGTGTGCTGATGCTGCCTCCCCATGCAGAGAAACACTCGTGAGTTGGAACCGCCTCTGAAACCTGTGGAACCACCCCCTTGCTGGCCTGAAAACTTTGAGGAGCTGATGATGGTCCTACCTGTGGCTCTTCCTCTATTACTTCTTTTTCTTCTTCTATCCACGGGATCGTGGAAGCCTAAGAAGTCTACTTCCCCTGCATCATTGCCTTTCTCTACGTCACCACCTTCCCTAACAGTTGAAAACTGCTGGTACAGTTGTTGTGCCTTCTCGCAGATGATATTGCCACCGAGGGGGATGTTCTTCTTCTGGCAGTCCTTTATCCGATATGCCAGTGCAGATTCCATTTAACCATTGATTTATCACACACTGTTGAAACTGTTTTTGCACTACCGAAGAACGTAGCACTCATGGCCATTCTTATCTGCATCTCTTTCTTCTTGATGTAGCGAACAGTGCTCTCATTCACGCCAAAATGGCAGGCTACTGATGCGTAACTGTTACCTTCTTTTAACTTACCGAGAAGTTTTACCTTTGTCCTCGAACATCATGACCTCCTTCTGGTGCTTAGGCTATTTGCCAGAAGCCTTCTTAGAAGGAGCAGGGTGTTTAGTAGGCATCTTAGGGCACAATTAAAAGATACACAAAGATTAAAAATGATACACAAAGTACAGATACTCAGCGACACAGTTGTACGACATAGGCCTTTGAATTGAACTGGCAGAGATGTGGGTTCCTACATCCCATCTTTGTGAGACAAAGTTTGGCGGGTACAGCCAATCGGTGCCAAGGGTACAGCCACTGAGAGCCAACGAAAATGAATGGCACTCCTGGATTGGCTGCTTTGCAAATGACAGCCAATACCATGTTGAGTAGCAGTGTGCCTTGGGTATATATACATCATCCCAAGATGCAATTTCTGTTGCTATAATCTCTGCCGATCATTTGGCTTGGGTAGAACATATTTTATGAAAAAAAATACTTTATTAAAATTTTGCTGTTTACGTCAGTATATTACAGTACTGTAATGTTTGAAAATTAGTAAATCTTTTTTTTATCATACAAAATGTATTCAGTCACAAAAATATAATATGAAAATAGAACGGCTGATGGTTCCACACCCAAACATAGTCCCGTTGTTCTACAAACTACCTACATATTTTAGATATGCTCTACTATCATCCTAAAACACTTTATCACCTTTCAAAATCATCTTACAACACAGTAAAATGTCTATAAATGTACAGTATCTGCAGAATATCAATGTTGTTATGCGATTTACCCTGTATGTACAATCACTCAAAAAGTTTTGCAACATACTTCAAAAGTTTTCGGACAACAGCTTATAATAGCGACATCTGGTGCTATTTGGCAACTCAGTTAAGCTGCATGAAACAACTGAACACTAGTGGTGGGTCCGAGAAATTACCTGCAGTTTCCCTCAAACTGGGCTTTTTCTGATACTGCTTACTGTTGTCATATTTTACTTAATTAAAGGATGTTACTATAATACTTCAGAGGTCATCGCTGTTCTTATGCTTTAATATTTTCATCTCCAACTGCCATCACTATTGTTGTTTTATCTCCTTCATATGTGTGAACTTTGTAGACATAGGCCTATGACTGTTACAAGTTGAACTATTAGTCTTATTAACATCAACAAATACGACTTTTGTAAAGATTTGCTTCACATTATTATTAATTAAATTTTAGAATGACTAATCCTATGTATATTGTGAACTAGTGAAACTTAATATAAAATATACTGAACAATCTAACAGATTTCACGTCTATTTTTGTAATACATAGAATATAATCGCACACGCACATACATACATACATACGGATACTTGATAATGTGGACTGTTTGTCCAAGAAAGCTTGTAACTTTTTGAATAAAAACTCCATTAGATACCATCCAGTTTGAATGAGGTCCTTTTAGTAATTCTACTAATGCATAGAACAATTGTGTATGTGATAAAGTTAATACATACATACATACATACATACATACATACATATATATATATATATATATATATATATATATATATATATATATATATATATATATATATATATATAATATATATATATATATTGTTACGTGTGAGGTCTTGGTTGATCATGTATTATTCAATTTACGTAATTTTTACAGCCCTGCAAATCAAGATTACACGTAACCTGCCACTTGAAGCCAAAAGTTAACCTCAAAGACAGTCGTTAATTAGCCAAAGGTCGCCAGTTAAGGGTAATTAACCTTAACAAAAATATTTGAGATTAATTTGATTTTAAATGCAACGGTTCTTCCAAACATTCGGACGCTAGGCATAAAAAGCATCGAGATTTAACCTGATTTTGCTTACCTAAATCCTAGGTATTTTACTGGAATAATGGGGTTGAAGCTAACAATATAATAATTAGGCTTAATCTAGACTTCAGTAAACACATATACAGTAAGTGGGGATGAAGGAGGAGACAAAAGAAATGTTGAAATACAGAAAAAAAAGATAAAAGAATGGGCGAAGTTTTGAACAAAAAGCGACTTTACCTTAGGACGAACGTTGGTGCGCACCAACACCGCGTGGGAGGGGCTGGTGATGCAATTGCTTCTTCACTTCACTAATAGCATAATAGAAAAAGAAAGGGGACAGGGCCACCTTCCAGACGCCTGCCCGAGACGGCAGCTAGTTTCTCTCTGTAGTTCCCTGACCGGCCTGGGTCAAAACAGGCCTACAGTCATGCCTTAGGCGTCTATGCTCTGTTAAAAACATTCGCCACGAGAGACAGGTAGAAAGGAAAAAGGACTTTAGGACCACCTATTCTTAAAGTTGAATATGGAAATTTCTCCTATGGGGTTAAATGCCTAAATGCTACCTATTCCTTTCCCCAACGGATGCTAAAGTTTGAACTGAAGACGCCCTAATGCGGACAATGGCTTTTCCCGGTCTTGGTCAGGCTGATATTATTTACAATCAAATGTTACGAGGGCGAACAGCAGTAATATTTATAAAAGCTCCCCTTAAGAGGGCCTTCACTCCCTTTTCGGGCGTGAAGGTCTGTACTAAGCAAGCTGTTCGCCTCTATTAGGTTACTCTTCTTCCCTGAGCAGATTAGTCCTGGTTAGCCTACCTAGCTACAGAACTACCTAACCCTAGATAGGATATGAGCTATAATCACTACTTTACCTAATTCTAGCAGTACTAGAAGGTGCTTACGGTTATTATAGGCTACCTCCTACAATCATGATGTGTTTTAGACCCAGCCTAGTGGTACATTCTATGATATTCCCTAGCCTAACCTATCCTAACCCGACCGTAGCACCAACATAAGAGTTAATATTCTAACTAAATTACAACATGGTTTATGTTTAATACAATTAAAATTTACTAGTTAATTCATGAGGGTTGCCTCATATGATAAATGGGTGCCTCACTGAGGTCTTAGGCCATGCGTGTCACGAGCATCGTGGCTCGTTTCACAATAGTTAAGATTACTGAAATTAGTTAGGCTACTTACATGATTACTGCGGCTCGGTGGTAAGTGGAAAGAACAAGGCTACTAAATTGATGTACCGAACTTTAAGGTGGCCTAGGCTAGGTACAAATAAAAGGAAGAGATCACACTGGCTACCTTCTCTGGGCAAGGGGCCAGGATCACTCTTAGATGTTAGGGCACTGTGCCGAGAGGGCACTAGTGCCAGGATGAGCTTATAGCTTCGGCAACTACTGGGCTCTCTTCCGCCCCTTCTTCTTCTTCTTCGGGTTCCTCCAAGGCCTATCAGTAGCTGGCCTAGCAGGTGATGAGAGCACCGACTCCGGGACAGGCCAGAAGGGCTAGCGGGCGAAGTCAGGGCAACTGCAAAAGCTGCGGGAGGACTCCCTACTCCAGCTGCTGCGACAACCGGAGCAAGAGCGATCTCGACTTCTGCGTCCGAGGATGCCAGTTCCTGGTCTTCCAAGGAAGGGGTACCATTTCGATCCTCCAGGGGTTCATCCCCTGGAGTCAAATTTTGCAAAGAAGAAGCTTCGGGTGCTGGAGGCTCTCCAGTCGCGATGATCAACTGCATGGGGAATCCTAAATCTCCCGGAGGGGGATTCGCCTCATGATTTAGACCCGGCATAGGGGCCTTTTCCATTGGTAGCTCAACGTCCGTGGCGGACGGAGTCTGGCACTGCTCAGTGCTCGCAAGTGGCACTGGCAGCAGTTGAGGGTCAGGCATGCCTGACAAGGGGTCCGGAGGTGCAATACCTCGGACGACAACAGAGGTTTGGCTGCGGCAGAGATTCCTGCCCCAGCAGGAGATCGTAGCCTCTCGGTGAGTTTTGTTCGGGGCGTCCGCTGGGCGTTGCTTGTTTGGGCAGCCCTCCCAATTTGTGGAGTGGTCTGCCCGCTTGCACGTCCTGCAGCGGTACTGCTCCTCCTGAATCTCTTCGCGGAGGGGGAAGACTCTTGGTGGGCCAGCCCTTCGCACTGGAGAGGGCTAGGCCTGGAATAGTTTTTGTTGTGCCCTTCCGCGGACCACTTTGGTGGGCGGAAGGTGGAGGTTTGACCTTATTGAGAGTGTTAGATGGGGCCTCCGTGGAGGAGGTAACGTGGTCATGGAGTGGCGTTGGTGACGGGCTTCCGCAGAGAAGATCCCGACCCAACAAGAAGGCCACTCCGGGCCGAATTCCACCTACCACGCCAAGGCGGTGGGGTATCGTGCCCCAAGGTGTCATTACCTGGAGTTGGACCGTAGGAACGGTAATGGTGTGGCCCTCTACCCACTTCATTTCCCACCGGTTTCTTCGTCAACCATGGCACTGGCTGGCACTTGGGCCCTAGTGATCAGGCTAATGTCTGCCGCAGTGTCTACTGTGACCGGAAGGGTCACTGGCAGGCTAGTGCTCTGAAGAGGGGCCACTGAGATGAACTGGGTTTCCAGTCTCTCGGGTAAAGGATCCGTGCGGACCAGCAGCAGAAAATGAAGTGCTGATTAGGTTGACAAATTTGGTGGTGGGGACATGATGTGGACAGGCCGGAGATCCAGCATTGTAGTGGCTAGCAGCCCCACAGGATCTGCACGGGCCTTTTGGATGGGCTCGGTGGCCTGCAGTAACTGTTGGAGGAGAGGACTGAGCGGATGAATCGGGAGCGGAGTTCTGACTGGTAGGGTTAGGCTGCTTATTAGTGCCGAGTTTGTATCGGCACTCAGCTTCAGCGTGGCCCCCTTCTTGCAATAGTTGCATATGGTCTTGCTAGGCAGTCCATTCTTCGGGCGAGTGGAGTTCGAGAGGTAGGCCGGAGGGATGATTCGCTTCTGAGAGGTGCTATGCGACTGATTGAAGGTTTCCCACGAATCAGCCATGCGACAAGCTTCCATAAGTGTGGAGGGCTGTTTATCGTTAAGATATACAGCAGGGGCCCAGGCACACATTGGAAAAGGTCTTCTAGCATGGTCCGATTGAAAAGATCCTCAAACGTCGTGCAGGCCAAGGAGTCAAACCAGCGCGCACCGGACTGGGTTTTGTGACATGCCCATTCCGTCCAAGACCAGCCGACTTCCTTGGCAAGACCTCGGAACCGTTGTCTCCATTTTTCTGGGGTTATCTCGTAGGCCTTGGTAATGACTCTACGAACTTCCGCCATGTTGCCTCTCTGGCTCTTCTCCAGTGAGCGAAGCGCTGCCATGGCTTTTCCTCCATATGCTTGGCCAGTATTAAGGCTCTCTCCGTCTCCGTGGTGCTGTAGTTATCGAAAAGAGCCTCGATCTCCTCCAGCCATGCTTCTGGCTCGTCCTCAGTCCACTTGGGGACTAGGGAATTGATGCTCGAAATTGGAGCGTTTGATGCAGCAGGTGTAGGACTGGAGGCTTGATGGCTAGCCATAGCTTCTGCATTCTCCATTTTCGCTCTCTCAAGCTCGAGCTCCTTCTCCTTTAGGGCTAACTCAGTTTCCTTGCAGGGTAACTCATGCTGTCTCCTTCTTTCTTCTCTTTCCTCTTCATATTGCCTTTACACCCTCGGCTTCATACTTCCTCTGCTCGAGTCTTTCTTCCTTCTCCCGCTTGGCCAAGTCGTCCACTTGCTCCTTAACCCAGGTGGTAAGTTCCGAGCCGGTGAGACCTGCCGCCGTCCCCAGCCCCAGGAAGGTTTTATAATGCTCTGCTGCCATGGTTCTGGTGGGGAAGGGCGTCTAACCGGGTCGACTGGGCGTACTTGGGCAGCGAGGAAGTGTCTCTTCAAATGACGTGGCACCCTTTCAAAAGGTGGCACTGTAGTTTGGGTGTGCCGTGTACAGGTCACACTGGTGGCACTCAGTATTCCAAGGCACTGGTGCAGGTTAGGTCTCAGAAGAACTTTCTCTTCTGTGTTCCCTTTTGTTTTTGTTTTATTTATTTTTCTGGATGTTGCTTGGTGGCACTTATGGTGCTAATGTGTTCCTAGGGACCCTCTACTGGAGTCCAACTAGGCTATATGGGAGGAAAGGCACTCTACCCCCCTGCAGAGTGCAACAATCGAATGAGAGAGAAAGGGAAGGTAAAAGAGAGAGAGAGAGGGAGAGAGAGAGAGAGAGAAAAGTAAGCTATTCAAGTGATGACAGTGCTGCAAATTATTGGCACTGTGGAATAAAGTGAATTTTTTTTTTTTTTTTTTTTTTTTTTTTTTTCTTTAAAGATCCTCGTGAGTGGCTGGTCCCAGTACCGCCCCAGTGCTGGCCCCCTTCTTTTTCAGAGGGTGAAAACTACTGTTTGCTTCGGTCTGGATAGCAGGCCTCACTCGTGACCGACAGTTTATCACTGTATCGTAATTACTCTTAACTTGTCCTCATCAATTGTGGGACAGAGGTGTTTCTTTTATTTGGCTTATTGTATTCGAATTAATTAGCCTAGTGTCGGCCGTTCTTTCAAATGATATAGATGCGCTTTCGTCTTGGCTTCCTTAGGGATTACTTTATTATCTTAATTTTCCTGGGAGCCGACGTCACAAAAGTTTATCGTAAAATTTTAAATTCTCTTTATATGATTTTTATAGCAGGTATCTGTATAAGAACTTGTTATTACTCCTAACTAAGGCCTATCTTTCCCTGCCTAAATTATCTTTTGGTTTTTTTTCTAGCTAAGATATTAGGAGGTGGGTTCACAAAGAAAAAAAAAAAAGAAAATGACCCAAGAGTGGCTCGGGCAGAGTCTGGTCACAACAGCGGATGACAATAACAAGGTCTTTGAGATGGCGGAAAAGTCCCGTTAGGCCTAAATTTCAAAAACAACCTCTGGCGCGAAGGAACACCAAAATGGCGTTCTCTCACAAACAGTTCGAACAATTTCAAAACAACCGCGAACACGGGCGGAGGAATCCAAGATGGCGGGTATTTCCTTTTTAACCAAATTCAAAAACAACGCAACAAATGCAGGTATCCAGATTTTACTTTAAATATACCAATCATGCATAGCGTTTTACGTTACGGATGGAAAACTAAGTTACCAAACAACTTTGTGTCTTTTGTTATCGTATTCTCACCCGGACATTAAACAAAAGAATGAAAAGAGAAATGCTAGCCTGCCTGCGTAAATTTACGTTGTTGAACGGTACCTTTATTGTAAAATTACTATTTCAGTTCGTTTGCTACTTCACTGACACGGTTTGGAATGATTCCGCTATATGCAAACAATAACGATCGGAATTGCCGACGCGATTTCTAAATTAATTTGTGTACATGAAACGGGCTCCGCGATTCGGCCTTTGAATTCATTACTTGAACGACTTGATTCACGATCCGAACACGGTAAATGTCCTTGTCTTAAACGTTATAAATTATGACGCCTGCTCTCGACGCACCACCCTTCTTACCTACAGCTAATTCTCACTACACTTGTTATTATAACTATTCTCTTTACTGCTTATTATTATGCCTCGTTCCTTGTTTGGAAGAATGAAATGGAGTTCGATATCTGACTTTTTTTTTTTTTGGAATTAATGTAATTTAATTTCCTTTTCTCCAGATTCTTTCTCTAAAATGTACTTTAGATTCTACGCAAGGTCGCCAATGTTACGTGTGAGGTCTTGGTTGATCATGTATTATTCAATTTACGTAATTTTTACGGCCCTGCAAACCAAGATTACACGTAACCTGCCACTTGAAGCCAAAAGTTAACCTCAAAGACAGTCGTTAATTAGCCAAAGGTCGCCAGTTAAGGGTAATTAACCTTAACAAAAATATTTGAGATTTTGATTTTAAACGCAACGGTTCTTCCAAACATTCGGACGCTAGGCATAAAAAGCATCGAGATTTAACCTGATTTTGCTTACCCTAAATCCTAGGTATTTTACTGGAATAATGGGGTTGAAGCTAACAATATAATAATTAGGCTTAATCTAGACTTCAGTAAACACATATACAGTAAGTGGGGATGAAGGAGGAGACAAAAGAAATTTGAAATACAGAAAAAGATAAAAGAATGGGCGAAGTTTTGAACAAAAGCGACTTTACCTTAGGACGAACGCCAGCGCACAACACCGCCGGAGGGGCTTTCGCAATTGCTTCTTCACATCACTAATAGCATAATAGAAAAGAAAAGGGGACAGGGCCACCTTCCAGACGTCTGCCCGAGACGGGCGGCTAGTTTCTCTCTGTAGTTCCCTGACCGGCCTGGGTCAAAACAGGCCTACAGTCATGCCTTAGGCGTCTATGCTCTGTTAAAACATTCGCCACGAGAGACAGGTAGAAAGGAAAAAGGACTTTAGGACCACCTATTCTTAAAGTTGAATATGGAAATTTCTCCTATGGGGGTTAAATGCCTAAATGCTACCTATTCCTTTCTCCAACGGATGCTAAAGTTTGAACTGAAGACGCTCTAATGCGGACAATGGCTTTTCCGGTCTTGGTCAGGCTGATATTATTTACAATCAAATGTTACGAGGGTGAACAGCAGTAATATTTATAAAAATATATATATATATATATATATATATATATATATATATATATATATATATATATGTATGTATATATATATATTATATATATATATATATATATATATTATATATATACAGTATATATATATATATATATATATATATATTATATATATATATATATATATATATATATATATATATATATAATGCCATTATCATGTGTAATTTCTCATTTTTTCATTGCTACTTAGGCCTATCATTTTGATGCCCCTTATGAAGTTAACTGAATATATAACGCCTATGTTTGTATTTCTTATTATCTAAGTTTCTAAAGAATTAAAATTAACTAGAAGTTCAACATTAATTTAGTTAATGCTAAATGCCAGCAGTGAAGAAGACTACCATGCTCATCAGTGGAAAATGTCTCCTCCTCATCTCAAAAGATGACTCGTACAGAAATCATCGGCCACTGGATATATTATAATGCAAACCCTAGCCTCTATTCTTTGTGTTTTGCTGATATGAAGTGTTTCTTGACAGGAGTATGATGAAATAATATCTTGGTCTCATGTAGCCTGTTACGGATGGTTTGAGCAGCCACTTGAAGGGGAGAGCGTAATGTTGTCTCTTTATAGCAAAATCGGTTGTCAGGGAGGAGTTAGGGCGGAGTTCTTTAAGTGATCATCCGAAGATGATCTTTAACAGTAGTGCAACAATGGGGTTGTCCTCCAGTTTTTACAATGAATTTATCATGTTTCCTCGTTCTCTCTGTTGTTGTATCCTCTATACATGGTTGTTTTATTTACGCTAAGCTGCCGAGCAATATCTACAATAGAAACATAAGTTTATGCAAGCTACTGATTGTGGTGCGGCTTAGTCTATTGCCCATCTTATCGGTGCAAGTGACGAGACAGCTTAAACTTTTCCTGCCTGAATGTGGAGTCACACGATAACATACTTGACGTTATGAGATTTTTCTTTTCTGTTTTTGACAACGATAATGGTTGAATTCTTTCTTTATTTATAAATAATTTCATTGATGGTTATTCAATATTATTTATTAGTCTACAAGCTTTTATCTGGATTTGAGATATAGTTTCTTCTTTGACTCTTTTGCCCAATCATCTGAAGTGAAATTTTTCAAAATGTTTCGTCATTTTTCGTAATATGAATTTTTCACTCACCATTCTTTTTATATTGTTAACCGTATGATTAATAACCAAAATCGAATAAGAAAATTACATTTCCTTGTGAATATCAAAAGAACAAATTACTGTTAGGTGAACGAAAACTTCTGGAACATGTTGCAAAACATTTTTGAGTGACTGTACATATGTACACTGTATACGATGCACAAATGACCCAGCATCTCTGCCCAGCGTCTCAGTTTATTGCATATGCCCCTAGAGCTTATGTGTCATATGTACATATCTGTGTGGATTCACATATCTTTTTGAATCGTGCCCTTAGATGCCTCCTAAATGCTCTGCAGCTTCTACGGCATCTGGACAAGAGCCTAAGCACCAGAGGAAGGTACAGGTAATGACCAATGAGGAGAAGGTAGACGTGATTGTTATGTCAAGAGAGGGCAAAAGTCATGAAGAAATAGCAGTCTGTTATGGCATGACATTAAGTACCGTCGCCTTCATCCAGAAGGAATGTGAAGAAGGTAGAATGCGTTTCCTTGACTCATGTATTCTCTATCCCACCAACGGACCTGGATTTTGAAGAATTTCATTGCATAAAATTCTTAAGAAAGCCAGGCAGCTGCAGACAATGATAGAGGCATGAGACGATTCTGAGGAAAGAGCCACAAATTTTTCCAGTGGCCTTAATGAACTCTTGCAGCCCTATCGCAACACCTTTGAGGACATGTTCAATCACCTCAACAAGGTGGTGCCTCCCGAAACCCCTGACAAAGTGCCTCCTGAAGAAGGGGAAGAGGTGCCCTCAGAGGAGATGTAACTCTTCTGCTTTGCTGTGCAGTCATATCTTCGTCGTCATTCATCGGACTGCACAGCTAATTCATCTTCAGTCAGCATTGATCTCTGACTGGTATTTTATCGGTGCTAACAGATTTTTATGTTGCAAATTCATCCTCTTATCTGATTGTTTTTGGAGTAGAATATGTCCATTTATCCCACCTCCTATCAATGTGGGATTCAGCTATGTAATTACTCAGTAAGTTACATATATGAAAATGGTATTTTCATAATAAAATTAAGTTTCATATATACAGTAAACCCCCGTATTCGCGGGGGATGCGTACCACACCCCCCACAAATAGCTAAAACCAGCAAATACTTGGAACCCTTCTAAAAACACTTAGAACTGCCTATTTTGATAGTTCAAACACACGCAAAACAAACTAAAAATGCTTATACAGGTATTATCTTACTTATGATGGGGTTCCAAAAAAAACTATCGTTTGCTGGAAAAAATATAAGAAATACCAAAACGTATCTCAAAGGTAGCCGTGGGTATTCAGTACCATGTATACATATATGGTAGCCTAGCCTACACTATAAAATATACTCCTTACATACACAGTAAAGTAATTATTAACCCTTAAACGCTGGAGCCTCTATTTACAAAAACGTCTCCCGTATGCCGGGCGTTTGGTGAGTTAGCTGAAGCGGAAAAAAGTTTTTTCAAAAAATCACAGCACGCTTTAGTTTATAAGATTAAGAGTTCATTTTTGGCTCCTTTTTTTGTCATTGCCTGAAGTTTAGTATGCAACCATCAGAAATGAAAAAATATCATCATATATAAATATTGAATATATGACAGCGAAAAAAAACTTATATAATTGTATACAAATGGCGCTGTAAGCACAATGGTTAAAGCTAACGAGTTAATTTTTTTTTAGTTGTATTGTACACTAAATTGCGATGATTTTGGTATATAACAAATTGTAAAACGATCAAAGCAACACAGAGAAAATATTATCACAAAATGATGCATGAATTAAGTAACGTGCAGACGTAAAAAATGTTTTTTCAAAATTCACCATAAATCGAAATATTCTGCCAGAGACTTCCCGTTTGTTGAAAAATGAAACTAATTGATTGAATATTACTAGACTGTAAGTGTTTTAGCTTACAATTGCAGTTTTCGACCATTTCGGTCGAAAGTTAAAGTTGACCGAAAGTCGAATTTTTCTATTTATCGTGATTTATATGAAAGTATTTCAAAACTGATAAAAGCTACAACTATGAGTTATTTTCTGTTGTACATGAAATTGCCACATTTTCATATATAAAACTTTATGTAATGACTAATATAAAACGGTGCAAATATTACGACAACGAGACAAAAGAATTTCTGAGATGTTCAGCGAGTTACAGCACAAGAGACGTAAGGAAAATGTTTTTTCAAAATTCACCATAAATCGAAATATTGTGCTAGAGACTTCCAATTTATTGCAAAATGAAGGTAAACGATTGAATATTACTAGAATGTAAGAGTTTTAGCTTACAATTGCGTTTTTTTACCATTTCGGTCGAAAGTTAAAGTTGACCGAAGGTTGAAATTTTGGCAGTTATCGTGATTTATGAAAATATTTCAAAAGTGATAAACGCTACAACCATGAGCTATCTTCTGTTGTATTCTACATGAAATTGTGCACATTTTCATATATAAAAGTTTATGTAACGACTAATGTAAAACGATGCAAACATTACGACAAACATGACGAAAGAATTTCTGAGATGTTCGCCGAGTTACACACGAAATGAAGACGTAAGGTTTTTTTTTTTTTTTTTTTTTTTTTTTTTTTTTTTTTTTTTCAGAAATTCACCATAAATCGAAATATTGTGTTAGAGACTTCCAGTTTGTTGCAAAATGAAGGTACATGATTGAATATTACTAGAATGTAAGAGTTTTAGCTTATAATTGCGTTTTTGACCATTTCGGTCGAGTTAAAGTTGACAAAGCTTGAAATTTTGGCAGTTATCGTGATTTATATGAAAATATTTCAAAACTGATAAAAGCTACAACCATGAGTTATTTTCTGTTGTATTCTACATGAAATTGCGCACATTTCCATATATAAAACTTTTATGTAACGATTAATATAAACGGTGCAAACATTACGACAATGTGACCCAAAGAATTTCTGGTGCGGATGTAAGGAAAAAGTCTTTTTCAGAAATTCACCATAAATCGAAATATTGTGCTAGAGACTTCCAATTGGTTGCAAAATGAAGGTAAATGATTGAATATTACTAGAATGTAAGAGTTTTGGCTTACAATTGCGCTTTTTTTTACCATTTCGGTTTCGAGTCAAAGTTGACCAAGGTTGAAATTTTGGCAGTTATCGTGATTTATATGAAAATATTTCAAAACTGAGAAAAGCTACAACCATGAGTTATTTTCTGTTTTATTGTACATGAAATTGCGCACATTTTCATATATAAAACTTTATGTAACGGCTAATATAGAAGTGCAAAAATTTCGACAAAATGACAAAAAGAATTTCTGAAATTTTCGGCCAAGTTACAGCTGGCGTAAGAAAAAAGTTTTTTCAAAATTCACCATAAATCGAAATATTGTGCTAGAGACTTCCAATTAGTTGCCAAATGAAGGTACATGATTGAATATTACTAGAATGTAAGAGTTTTAGCTTACAATTGCATTTTTTACCATTTCGGTCGAAGTCAAAGTTGACCGGAAGGTTGAAAATTTTTGTAGTCGATTTAACAGTACGTCCACTTGGCACCCAACAGACAATTTTAGTTGATGTATGATACGTCCACTAGGCGTTTAAGGGTTAATATCAGCTAATTCTGGAGGTTCATGCAAAGTGACTTATGATAATTCATTACAAAGAGAAACTGAATAGCAAACAAGAATTAGCTTAGCCTACACTAAGGTATATTGTATACATACACAGTAGCGTAGCCTACTCTATATTCACATATCGTATTATACAAATGTCAACATAACGAATATGCATCTTTTCCATGGATCTTTTAAAATGTTATGCCAAAATTCACTGTATCCAACAATATTGTATATATTCTTATATTGCTTTTGTATTAAAAATTGCGTTCATAGCGATCAGTGTTTTGGTTTGGAAATGTTTATGCTATGTTTATTTTGCCGCATTTAACTCGGTTCTGAACGCTTTTCTTGCTTCTAGTTAGTGTAAATGAATCTCTAGAGTCTAAATACTTCTGTTTTTAAGGGGCAAGGTTATTTTTTGTTAATGTAGTGTTGAAATATAACTAAAATACTTCTCGTTGTGAAATTAATGTCTATTATTTTCATTAATAGATGATGATTGACGATGGCCATTTGGGGGCATTTGTTTTGTGTAAAAAAAATTCAAGATTCCGTTCGCTATTTTCACTTGAGTTCATCATAATACAAGCTTTACGTATTTATCGTTTATCTGAGTAAAAATAACAGCAGTGTGTTCTTTCATGCCCAGTAGTTTTGATTAAAATACTTTCTCTCCCATTTTAATTACGATCGAGTTTCATCCATGTTGCTGATGCACGATAATTTACAGTATAGTCATTAGCAGCTTGAACATTGTTTTCTCAGCTTCAGCTACAATTGCAGCTTTAATTTAGCAGTATTCTCAGCTTCAGCTACAATTGCAACTTTAATTTAGCAGTATATTTCCTTGACAATCTTTTATCCATACTGAATAAGGGTATAATGTAAAAATATATCAGTCCTATTCTACTTAATGTCATTTGTGCCATAACCTACGGTAATTGTGTATTACCGTACGATGGTTGAAATACAGGTAAACAGCTGTTGTTATCCAATTCAGTTATAAGCAAAACAACAGTTTCTTGGTCAGTTGTTTATAGCTGTACGCATTTATGCAAGAGCATAACGTTACTAACAATACTTTTTTAACTAGGAGATGGGATAAAGAGATGGAGGAAAAGTTGTCTATTGTAATTTGGTCTCTCTCACTGCTGCTGCCTGCACCGTGCGAAATTCAAAAATATTTGATAATATTGTTGTATCGGTATTAATTGCTTACCCCACTGCAAAATGGAATTATCGTAAGGAGAATTACAGTATCGTAATGCGAGCATTACCCGGGTATTTTAATTGTTTTATCACAAAAAGTGCATTTAGTCATGAAAATGAGATGAAAATACAGTATTTAGTGAATGGGCAAATTTTCCGCGAATGATGGGTAGATACGTTCCAAAGAGAAATCCGTAAATACGTGAGTCCGCGAATCGTGAGAACGCAAATACGGGGGTGTTTACTGCTACCAAGTAATTACAAGATCAGAGCCCTCCCTCCTCTCTGATGAACATTAAGCACAAAGTAGTGATGGTTGCTGTTAACATTGTACCTATTGTTCCCCGATAGAGGGCGGGGTAGTTACCTACACTGTAAATAAACGAATCACTACCGCAAACTTCAAATTTTTAACTGCCGTGCGAGTGGAAAGTATAGTTATGTAATTACTTGGTAAGTATATATGAAACTTAATTTTATTATGAAAAAGGGATTTTGACAGAGGAAAAATCTATTTCTGAGGAAGGTCCCGTGTCACCCGGTGAAATTCCATTACAGCACGAATTTCTAGGTATAACCTTGCTAGATATACCAGAGAAAAAGAGCTTTCAGGAAAGCTGGGGTTACTACCCCCAGTCGAGCGTCTTCTAGGAAGGCGTCGGTATAAGAAGGGTGAGTGAATACCACTACCACGGAAACCTACTCGAAAGATCTCTCCTTATCAAAATCCCCGAACAGAGCGGTGAGCCGTTACAGCCCCCACACCAAACACCCGCCAGGACGGCGACACCAGCGCCACCTACCTCATTCCATGCTAGCACTAACCCCAGACTTGGCATGTGCAAGAGGGGGAGAGTACTAGGTAATTCAGGGAGGGTCACCGGGTGACACGGACCTTCCTCAGAAATAGATTTTTCCTCTGTCAAAATCCCTTTTCTGAGTCCAGTCCCGTGTCAGCCGGTGAAATCGTGATAGAGAATCATGCCAAGGCTGCAACTACTAGGAAAAAGAAATGGAGGGGTAATCTGAAGAAAAGGCAAAAGATTTACCAAAACAATTTTAATTAAGCAATCTCTTCCGTGTAGCAAGAACACTAAGACTAAGGTACATTAAATCTAAGGCACATTAAAAAACTTAATACTACGAAACATGGGCAGGTCCCCGGCACGACGGAGAAAAAGCCCCAAAAAACCTTAAAATTACTTAAAGCAAGGTGAAACATGAAAAGCGCACAAAATAATTGCAAATATAACCTTAATACTATACACGTAAACTTAGGCTAAACACGTAAGAGACAAAATCAATTAACATTAGTATATACATTCATTTGGGGTACATGGAGCCAAATAAAAACTGTCCAGTACCCCACAAGAGAAACAATCATGGCATTTCAGATTACGCTTTTTCCATCAACAGGTACAAGAAACAACAATATGAGGAGCCAGGCAGTGAGGTATAATCAACCAGGAGAATAAGCAGAAAAGTAAATGAGGCAGGCGGGCGGGGGGAAAGGAAAGGACAAGGATATGATTAATTAAGGTGGGGAGATGACACTTCCCACAGCTATGGTAGAAAATTTCAGGGCTTGAGCGTTTTTAAATAGTGGCGTTTAAACACTAGAGGTGATTTCCAACCCGTAAATTTAGATAACTCGAAAAGTCCATATTATGAAAGTAATTAATGGAAGTAGCAACTGCTCGAATATCATGAACCTTGGGGATTGAATCTGGGTTGGCCTGTTTAATGAAATATAAAATTTGTTGTCTTATAGCATTCAGTGAAAGAGTACCACCTTTCTCCCTGATAAAAAGAGGACCCGACTTACTCTGTGGAGTTCTTAAAAGGTAAGATTTAAGTGTATAAACTGGACATAAAGACTGGTCTTGAGGAAGGGCACCACCTTCCAAGGAGACCACCTGTCCTGTGGGTCTTCGTTCTTAGCTAAAAATCTAGGGTCAGGGGAAAGGAGGACCTCTCCAGACGGGAGGAAGTTCACATAATTATCACCTCTAGTGAGAGCCGACAGCTCTGAGATTCTAGCACCTGAAGCCAAGCTAATCAAAAATAAAGTCTTCCTTAACAGATCCTGATAAGAGCAATGAAAGTTATCCATCTCTGATGCTAACTTAAGGACGTCATTGAGAAACCACGTAACAGACTGTGGGCGTGATACTGGTCTCAGGCAGCGCATGCTCTGGGGATAGATGAAAAGTAGGAATCTGTGAGGTCGATTTTAAAGCCCGTAAAGAAATACTTTCTTTAATGCTGACTTGATTGTGGTAATAGTGGCGGAGCTAGGCCTTTCTCAAACAATGATCTAAAGAAGGAAACTCCTAAATTAGCTGTCATGATTTTGGCTTCAGATGCTTTTAGGAAGGAGGCTAATTTTTTGACTGCTGAATCATACTGTCTAATAGTAGAATCTCTTTTATCTGATTCTAAAAACAGAGTGTTGACAGGGTCAATGTTCGCTCCTTTTTGAGCTGCGAATTTTATAAAGTCCATAAAACTAGGGCATTCTGAATTCTTGAGGAAGCTGACACAGTCTTGGTTTGTACTGTCTGAGTCAGAATGGGCTTGGGGATCCGAAGACTCCGTAATCCCAGTTCCTGAAGAAGAGGGAACCAATTGCTCTTCGGCCAATAGGGAGCTACTAGGGCTAATTGACCTTTGAATGTCCTGAGTTTGTGTAAAACTTTCAGCAGTAAGTTTATTGGTGGGAAAAGATAAATCTTCTCCCAACTGTTCCAATCTACTGTCATTGCGTCTATGGCGAACGCCTGAGGGTCCAGGTTGGGAGCCACATAACAGGGAGCTTGAAGTTGCTCTCCGTTGCGAACAGATCCACTTGGAGGCCCGGAACCCGGCGGCAAATCCACTTGAAAGATTCCACGTCCAGGGACCACTCCGTCTCCAACGGAGCATTCCTGGACAGGGAATCCGCCACCACGTTCCGCACCCCGCTAGGTGGGTGGCTGACAGGTGCCAGCGTGCTTGTTCGCCAGGGAGAAGATAGCAACCATTACTTGGTTTACTCGGCCTGATTTGGAGCCGCCCCTGTTGATGCAATGAACTACCACTCGCTGTCAATACCAACCTGATATGAATCCGGTTGGGGGCGGATTTTCTTCAGAGTTAGAAATACGCCATAGCTTCCAGGGTGTTTATATGGAACTGCTGAAACATTGTGGACCACGTTCCTTGTACTTTTGTTTTGGTGAATATCCCCCAGCCGCTTAGGGAAGCGTCTGTGTGAACTACTAGTGCGGAGGGGGAAATTGAAGCGGAACTGTATTGGACAAGCCTTTGACCGAGGCCCACGGTCGCAACCTTGTCTTTAAGATTTGAGGGATAGAGGAGACCTTGTCTCTGAGCTTGACATTGGCTCGACTCCGCCCACACTCTGTTTATGTCCTTTAGTTTCGCTTTTAATAGCAGGTTTGTCACTGAGGCAAACTGAAGAGACCCAAGGACCCTTTCTTGGGACCGGCGGGATGCTGATGGATTTTTGAGGAATCTCCTGGTGAGAGATGCTATCTCTTTCCTCTTGGGAGGCGGAAGGGACAGCGTGTGAGATGACAGATCCCATTGGAGACCCAACCACTGAAACCGGGACTCCGAGTCAGGCGGGACTTCTCTGTTCAGTTGGAAACCTAACGACTCCAGGAAACTGATGACTATGGACGTGGCTTTCTGACACTCCGGAACTGTTGGTGCCCAAATTATCCAATCGTCCAGATATGCTGCTAGGGATATCCCTTGAGACCGGAGTTGCTGTACTACCGTGTCCGCCAGCTTTGTGAATATCCTGGGCGCAATGTTCAGACCGAAGGGCATGACCCTGAAGGAGTAGGCTTGATTTCGAGTCTGAAACCGAGGAACTGAGAGAAGTTCCGCGCAACCGGGACGTGATAATAAGCGTCTGAAAGATCGATAGAGGTGGTGACGGCTCCACGCGGAAGTAGAGTCCGTGCCTGAGCTACCGTAAGCATGCGAAATTTGTCGCATTTTATGTAGAGATTTAGACGCGACAGATCCAGGATCACTCTTTGCTGATCGGAGTCTTTTTGGGAACAGTGAATAACCTGCCTTGAAACTTTAGGTGCCTTACTTTCTTTATTGCTCGTTTGTTGAGCAATTCTGTCACATAATCCTTTAGGATTGCTGTGGGTGGCTGGTAAAACCTGGTTAGAGGAGGAGGGTTTTGATCCAGCTCCATCCTAGGCCTTTGGACACAATGCTGTGTGCCCAAGGGCTGAAGGTCCATTGGTCCCTGAACCCAAAACAGGCGACCGCCTACCTGTGTTCTCTCAGTGGGAGGGAGCGGGTTTATTCCCCTACCACGCCCAGGTCTTCCCCTTGGGGTGGTGTTGGGCTTTCCTCTATGAGGGGCTTTGCCTCTTCCTCCCCTTGCAACCCTATTAAGGCCGTGAAAATAACCACGGCCTTCATATGTGGGGTTGTATGCGGTGAGGCCACATATGAGGGTGCAGCTGGTTGGACCAGCACGTACTGTTGGGGGTGAGCCTTAGAAGTGGAAGGCTGTGCCACTGCCGAGACCGGGGACGGCTTGGACTACCGCCTGGTGGGTGAGGCCTCTTATGCCTCCTGAAGCGTTTACCTCCTCTCGATTGGGGCCGGCCGATTCTGGGGTCTTACGCTTGTAGGCTGAAATACCCCAGCGAAGCGAAGACTTTGGTTGGCCCGTGTAGCCTCGGCCATAACACTTGTGACCTCCTCTTCAGGGAAGAGGTTAGGTCCCCAGATCGAGCTTTTCACGAGCTTGTTAGGCTCGTGACGGATAGTTGCATCGGCGAAGATGAACTTCCTACATTCCAGTCTGGCCAAGATAAATTCAGATAAGTCAGACTGGAAACCTGCCAGCAAGGACTTAGCCAAAACCTGAAAGAAGGGCTCGTCCGAGCAGGAGACGGCAGTAGCTTCAGTAAGGCATACGGAGTTCAACGACCGGGCTAACTTAACCCGAGCATCAAACTCCGGCTTTCAAAGAGCTTCCGGCAGCTTGGGGAGCTGCTCGCTAAATTGAAGTGCGTGGAGGCGCAGAAGGGTCCAGCTTCCCGACCGTGAAAGTGGACGGGGCGTCTGTCCAGAACTCATTACTTCCTGGGAATACCAGGGAAGTAGGGTCTGTCTCCTTAGCTGAGGAACGGAATACCCTCAAAGCACGCTCGGGTCGTAGCCAGAGCGACTTTGTCAAGCAAGGAGTGGGAAGGTTGTCTCCCAGGGCGAACATGGTGAAGTTCCCCTTGAAAGGAGTCAACCGTGTTATCTGCCTGCCACTCCGTCCAGAGTGCGCAGGGAGAGCCGACTGAGCTTGGTCCCTAGGGACGATGACAGTCTCCCTAGGAACCTTGTCTGACCGAATCCAGGCTTCCTCCGTGAGCCTCACGAAGCCTGGGTAAGGGGGCAGAGATCGGGGAAGAACCCAATTCCTCCAACCGTCTCGTGCCAAGACCATCAAGAGTCAGCTTGCCATCATGTTGGATGGCCCGGAGAGCGAACCGCCAAGGGTTACCGACATCGAAGCGGCGGGGAGGTCCGCGGTGTCGGGATAACATACTGTGGTTCGGCTGGGGTGGGTGAGCCATTCCCACCAGTATGTTATCATGACTGGCCAGCTTTTCAGAGATTTTGCTAAATCTCGAATCCAGGTCCTCCGTGAAAACGTTTATAAAGCTGGTTAGCAAAGGCCTCTGCATCAAAGCAGGTTGGCGAGGAGGGCTTGGTTTTGCAGCCCTCTTACTCGCGCCTTTGCTGGAGGAACCAGACTTGCTCCCGGAGGCTACAGGTCCTGAGACCTTAGCCTTCGACGGGGAAGGGCAATGCCTTCTTGGAAGACGAGGACTTGAAGCCCTTCGCCTTCCATGAAGTCTTCAACTTCAACTTGGGGATAGCAGATGGAGCTCTATCACCCAGGAGGAAGACTTCACAAAGCCTGTAAAAGAAGAAACAGATGAAGCAGGGGAGTCAAATAAAGGGGGGCCCGCCCCAACAACCTCACCTACCTCACCACTTACCACCTGGTCCTGCTCTACATTCATCGGTTCCAGGTCAAGATTAATAGCGGCAACATCCTCCGAGACCTCAGCGTAGAGTATGTCCGCTTGGGGTGGCTGGGTCTCATCCCGGATCTGCTGGATGATAGGGGTGGCCACATCTTCAGGCACTGCGGCCGCCACCCGTGCGCCGGGGTAGAGTAAGTCCCTCAACCTAGCGTCGAGGACGTAGGGCTTCCCCGACGGAACGTTCCTTCCAAACCCAGCCACCCAGGCCCGGAGGGATTCCAAGGCAGACTTCTTGGAAGTTTCGTCCGCCTGTAAGAAAACCAACAATTAGCTAAGGATGAAAACCATTCCGGGAACCTCATAAACAATGTATAATATACCATATGAGGAGCATAAAGCAAGAGAAATGTAAAGACTGTCACTTACCAACTCATCCTGGACAGTTGTGCAGAGAGCAAAGCAAACCTCACAACCATCAGGGTGCCAAACAATCAGGTCATCCAGGCGGACCGCACAACCAGCGTGGGTCCGACAAACCACGTGACCGTAGGGTTGTTGGAGGGAGGCGGTGCACCCGGCTCCTCACAGCCGAACAGTCTGTAAGTAGAAAAGTACATGAACCTCCCACCCTAAGCAAACTAAAGCTGGCGAGGCCGGAAATTCAACTGCAACCGAATACTCCGGCGGAGAAGAACTCCCTATCATAAACTGGGCCAATAAGCTCTAAATTACACAGAGTGGAAGGTGGATTTCAGACCCCGGAGTACTCCGGGAATGAAAAGGAGAGAGACCAGGAACCAACCATAAGGGCTGCCAGTAAAATAACGGCGGAGACCCTGGTATAGGACCGGACTCACGTATTTTTATATATAATGAATAAAGGAGAGTACTCCTGTAGATAACAGACTTATCTAAAAACAAAAACAGTAACAAGTGATGGTAAGAACTCAAGAGGACGGAGGGATCCGTTCCCCTATAATGAAAAACCTTCCGCCCTTACTTCCCCGCCGGAGAACGAGACGGGTAAAATGCTCATATGTTCATAACATAGGGTGAAGCAAAAAATATATACCGTGTCAACGTAAACCGACGGGGAGACGAACAGTGACTCGAACGCGTTCGAGTAAACAAACCACCAACCCCAATACAGCGATGCTAGGGACAATATGGGAGGGAGCGAATCCCTCAACCAACAAGAGAAGTCCCGGAACTCGGAGAAAACGCCATCTAGCGTCACCCGCACGAGTAGAGCAAGGCTGGAGAGGAGGAGGGGGGGGGGGAGGTAAGGAGGAGGAGTAGGCTACCAGGAAGGAACAGGAGACGGGGAGAAGCTCACCCGCTCAACTGCACCATACCTCCCAGACCATGAATCTTGGAGGGGCAATATGACTGGAAGCAACCAACCCGAAGCCCGACTCCTACCTAGGCGAAGCCTAATATGGACCTAACCTTAGTATAGGCTAGGACGAGGAGTGTAAAAGGGAAGGAGGAAGCAACTGGGAGAGAAATTTTGAGCCGAGAACCAGCAGGGATCGAGAATGGCAGGCAAGGGGGCGACTAGCCTAGAGGAAACACATCCTAAGAACTCGATTCCCCCCAATTGGAGGAAGAGAACCAAGGGGCTCACTCTGCCCACCGAAAAACGATCCCGGAGGAAAACAGCAACAAAACTCCTCAACCTGAACTCCCCACCCAGGGCAAAGGAAGGAAGCTAACAGCCTACTCCACAAGATAACCAACACTCATAAAAAACTAAAATGTGCTCAACAGAGAGCGTAGCCTACCACGGGGAAGCGGTTAGATCTGAGGCTGCCGCCAGCACCCGAGGTAAACCACTCAACATAATAATAAAAACAATAAAAATAAAAATAAAACTACAAGAGAGCACCATCTTCAATCAAAATCAATTAGCCTAGTAAGACCAAAACAATAGGAACCCAACCTGGGACCTAGGCGGGCATCACTCCCACAAAGGCCAGTAGGCCAATGATCGTAATTCATAAGGGGGGGGAGCCACCGCAAGGAACCACCAGGAAGGGAACCAAGGGGGGCAAAATATCTATAGCGACGAGGAGACGACTCCAACTGAGAAAAACAGAAGGAGACGCCTCGCGGTCGACATGGCTGGCTGGGGACGCCGTGGCGACATAATAAGATCTCGATATTTATGAAAATACGAGACAATAACAGCCAAAAAATAGAACAAAACCCCACAAGAAGATGGTACTTAACTTGGAAATGGTAAAGCTGCTCGACGCCATCGTAGAGACAGAAAAAATCCAAAAAGATGGAAGAGCACACAAAATAAACCGTAGATTCACGTGCTAGAAAATGGAATGAGGTAGGTGGCGCTGGTGTCGCCGTCCTGGCGGGTGTTTGGTGTGGGGGCTGTAACGGCTCACCGCTCTGTTCCGGGGATTTTGATAAGGAGAGATCTTTCGAGTAGGTTTCCGTGGTAGTGGTATTCACTCACCCCTTCTTATACCGACGCCTTCCTAGAAGACGCTCGACTGGGGGTAGTAACCCCAGCTTTCCTGAAAGCTCTTTTTCTCTGGTATATCTAGCAAGGTTATACCTAGAAATTCGTGCTGTAATGGAATTTCACCGGCTGACACGGGACTGGACTCAGAAATACCATTTTTACAATGATACGGTACATGACATTGATATTAATTAAATGCAGCATGAAGCCTTGGAAAGATATCTACTTGTTTTGAATAGTATTAAACTGCCTGCCAGTTGATTTTCATGACTGCCAGATATAAGTTGTACACTTCATTTTCTCTCTTCCAAAGGCATCACCTTGAAAGGGGCTCTTAGCAATATAGAGAATTAGGATTAGGAAGCAATATATTTGGTAGACATTTTTCACTATGCATTACCACAAATCTCTTTAGAATAGACAAATATAATAAACTGGGCATTCTTGCCTTTTGCTGTTAACTACTAGCAAATACAGTTTCATGGGAACTTCCACACGTTTTAAATGCTGATTCTGCCGAGATTTATTTCTAAAAAACTGTTTTCAGCAATTTTTTCTCAATTTTCATTTTGAATAGAGTTGTTTGACAAATTTTTAAGGTTAAAATTAGTGTTTTTATGTGGTGTGAGATTTGCAGTTGTCAAACAGAAAGACAGCTGACTGAGTAAGTATCGCAACTATGGTATACTGTAGATTTATAATACATAAAGTTTACTAATGTGTTGTGTAAGGCATATTTAGAGAGACAACTGCTAAAGGTAACAAATGGTGTTGTCTGCAGTAAAATTAAAATAAATTGCTGAAAAGAAAATCAGATCAAACATTAGGAGAGTTGTTTTATCACAAGACTTACTCCCATAGTTGTTCTCAGATTTTTTTTTATTTTGTAGACTTTTGTTAGTTCTACTATATTTTATGTGCTGTATAGTGACAATTTTAGGGTTTTATTACTGGTGAAACTGTTTTCATTGTTTGTTACTTGTATAGTACCATTATTTTTACTTGAGCTTCCCAAACCACCAATGATGGTTTGGGTGGTTCTTAGCCTTCAAAGGAATTTAAAGGGTGAAGACAGTATTAAGAATGTAACAAGAAATCACACACTATCAAGTTTGCCAATGTGAAAACAAACATGTGGTAAAGTGCTCTACTTTGTAGGTTTAGCACTTGATTAGCACCCTTCTGTGGACCAGACACTTCATCACATTTTTTTTCATACCTTTGCTACAGGGTGTTTACACATTGTTATTGGGTTATTGGGCAACATTACCTTTGTACTTTTGAGTTTGAATTTATCCCTAATTGCATTTAGGATCCATGGGCAGGAGTCCCTATTTGTCCATTTAGGTGAAGTATTTTGTTATTATTAGTATCATCATACTTAGTAGTCCTTTACAATTGACTTAAAATGTAATGGTGAATTTATGAAGTGAGTAACCTTTTTAGTTTTCTGTAAAAGAAAACCATTGTGCTGCCTTTGTCTGTCCATCCGCACCTGTCTGCCCTCAGATCTTAAAAACTTCTGAGGCTAGAGGGCTGCAAATGGGTATGTTGATAATCCACACTCCAATCATGTAGCATCAGCTTTTATTTGATTAAAGGTTAAAGTTAGCCATAATCGTGTGTCTGGCAGCGATATAGGACAGGCCACCACTGGGCCGTGGTTAAAGTTTCATGGGGTGCAGCTCATACAGCATTATACCGAGACCACTGAAAGGTAGATCTATTTTCGGTGGCCTTGATTATACGATGAACAGAAACCTGACTGTGCCAAAGTCAACTTCAGCGCATTTTTTACTTGTTATAAGTAGAATTTAATTTCAGTAGATACATAATGATCATTTGTTTGTAGGTTATGGCCAAACCAGGAACTGTACAGTCACATGACAACGTAGATGGGCAAGTGTACATTTTAACTAAGGAAGAGGGAGGTCGTTCTAAACCATTCGCTTCATTTATCCAAATGCAGCTCTTCAGCAAAACCTGGGACCAAACATCACAAGTTGTTCTGTATGGTAAAGAGATGGTTATGCCAGGAGAGGATGCCAGGTAAGTTTACCATTCTTTATGAACTAACTAACTAACCTCTCTCTCTCTCTCTCTCTCTCTCTCTCTCTCTCTCTCTCTCTCTCTCTCTCTCTCTCTCTCTCTCTCTCTCTCTCTGATGTCTCAATATTGCCTTGTCAAAATATTTATCATTCTTTTAATAGCAAATCCTCTGTAAGGCTAGTAATGGGTCTGTGTGGTATGGTGAAATATATATGCAACATATATATATATATATATATATATATATATATATATATATATATATATATATATATATATATATATATATATATATATATATATATACACACACACACACACACACACACACAGGCAGTCCCCGGTTTACTACGGGGGTTCTGTACCAATGCTGCGTCGTAAGACGAAAATCATCTTAACCCAAAATATCATCAAAATTTGTAAGAAAACCTTACTTTTAATCACATGGGTGTCTTGTAAATGGCATAAACTGTATTTTTATTGAGTTTTTCATTAAAAAAAACCCAAATTTTGACCATTCTGCCCTTTTTGGAGCCATATTTCTTCTGTCAGATCGACGTCGTAAATCCGGAACTTGTTGCAACCCGGGAAATAATTTTTGATGAACATGTTTGAAGAGCGTTGTAAGCCAAGCCCGTTGTAACCCGGGACTGCCTGTGTATCCTTTTAATGATAATTAATTTCCTCAAGGTCCTTGTTTTAGAAATTGGGAATGTGATGCTGTGTGTAATTTAACATTACACTAATACCTCATCATACATTATTTCATCTTCCAGTGTTTTTGATTTTGCAACGGTTGTTTGTAAAAAAAATCATTGGGAATAAAAAAAAATACTTACGTATATTGTTTTATGCAATTTTAAATAGGTAAATAACAAATATTAAAAAGCAGTAAGATAAAAAAAAACAATAAAAAAGGGCAAAGTCACATAAAAATTAATTTAAGGGGGTTGCTTATGCCATGAGCTCCCATTACTGTATAATGTATGTGAGCATTGCTACCTTATGATTGAAGGGATTTAGTTAAAATTTTTACCTCTTAATAAACAACTAATACTCAAAATTCCTGCATTAGGAAATCACAAAATTTAACCTCCTAAGTTTATAAATTTTACAGTTAAAAAAAATAACAGCTGTCATAATTTTTCTTAAGTACTATACATTAAAAAAATTTACAGTCAGGAACACTTTCTTGCACGAGACGAAAGATATATAGTTATGCTTTATGCTGTGAAAGTTTCAATGAAATTTTGTTTAGTCTTCTTTGAGGTATGCTCATTTGCTTTTTAAGAAATATTTTTTGAGAAAACAGCAAGAAAAATTTTGCTTATTTGTAATAATTATTATGATTTTTGCAGTAAAAGTGTTTTTTTATGTAAGAGATCCCCTGAAAATTAGAAAATAATCAGATGGAAAGAAGGTGTGTGTGTGTGTGTGTGTGTGTGTGTGTGTGTGTGTGTGTGTGTGTGTGTGTGTGTGTGTGTGTGTGTGTAGTGATTCTTATCACTGAATGCTCCCTGCGTAGTTTCCTCTTGGGTGATTGACATTCCTGACATTTCTACAGTGGAGACTTGCCATTTCTTTGAATCTCTTTTGTCTTTTCAATTCTCCTAGTACGTTTAGTTTTTAGAAACTGTACAGTTGACCCCCGGTATTTGTGGAGATGTGTACCACTACCCCCCTCGAACAGCTAAAATCCATGAATACTTAAAACCCCTCTAAAAACACTTATAACTGCCTATTTTGATTGTTCAAAATACCAAGAAAGCCCTCTAAAAATGTTTATACTGTACATGAATACTTTGATAGTTTTATCATAAAAAGTGCATTTATTCACAAAAATGTTATGAAAATACTGTAATTCTTGAATATTTCTCTGAAAAATACTGCAAATAGACTCATTTTCTGTGAATAATGTTTATATATGTTCCACAGAGAAATCCTCGAATAGGTGAAGCCGCGAATCCAGAACCTCGAATAGTCGGGGGTCCACTGTATTCCCTTATAATACATCAATTCTTTGCTCCTATTATGGTGAAAAAAAATTGTGCTTAAAAAATGTACTAAAAAGCTGGGCATGACATAACTCATGAAGTACACGTGATGCACTGGAAGGAAATGTTGCTATATAATTACATTTTCATATAAGTAACTTACCAGGTAATTAAATAGCTAATATATCTACCTTGTGTGGCAGCTTTTTGATTTTTGTGTTACCAGGTAATTAAATAGCTAATATATCTACCTTGTGTGGCAGCTTTTTGATTTTTGTGTTTGTAGGTGACAGCCCTGCCCACTATCAGGGTAGACAGGAACAATTTTGCTGCCAGGATTCAGTTTGTTTCTGCCTTCCGTGGTGTAAACAATAAGCACCATTTGCAGCTTTTTTTTTTTTTTTTTTTTTTTTTTTTTTTCCCTCTCCTGTAGTTCACATATTCGGTAAAGTAGAATTTTTGTTCTATTTGCGCTCAGGCTATAGGCAGTTTATTTTTGGCAGTTTTGATTATTTTTCATTAGATTATTTAGAATTGTGTCTTGATTTTAGTAATTCGAGTGTTCACTGTTGCAGTGAGTTAAGCTGCAAGAATAGGCTAACCAAAGCTTGTTGTGATCCTCATATGATCTGTGTGAAGTGTAGGGGGCAAGATTATAGTGTTGATAAGACCTGTAAAGAGTGTTCAGTGTGGGAGAATAAACAGTGGAAGGTTCTTGAGTCTCATTTAGATAAGTCAGAGAGAGATAGAAAGAAGAAAGTAGCTTCTAGAGCCAAAAAATGCTCTCATAGTTTAGAGACTACACCAAAACTAGTTTAGAGGTTAGCCCCGTTACTCTCCCTTTTACTCCTATTCCTGCTGTTTCTCCTACTCCTTGACCTCTTAATGAACAGCCCTCTCCTACCTTGCCTGGCTCCCATGCTTCCGATCCTAATGCCATTGCCAGTCTCGAGTCTAGATTTGATAAGAAACTGAATCTGGTAGTTAGTACTGTTGCTGATTTGGGGGTTTCTCTTACGTGATTATGGAGAAAGTGTTTTCAGAGAAAGTGCAAAGTGGTAGTGCAGTGGAAGTAGAGTAGGTGGCTATCTGTCCCTTCGGTTCTCCTAGATCGAGGTCCCTGTCCTGCTCCCCCAAACCTGGGAGAAGATATACCGAAAGTCCAAGGGAAGCCGATGGGGTACGGGTAGTTGCCCCCTCAGCCGTGCCTGTTGTCCATTCCCAGGTGTCGGCAGACAGCCACTGGAAAGGCTTGTCCAAGGGTATCCATCCGTTGTCCTCCAGCTCTTCAGACGACTGTGGTGTGGACAGGAAACTGCAAATGTTATCTGGACTCTCCCGACCCCTTAACTACCCTTCTGAATACCTTGGTCACCGTCCAGATCCTCTGCCTGTTGAGTGGTACAAGCAGACCCCGAGCAGTCCAAGACCATCTTACAGTTACTCCGTTGATCCTTCTGTTCCTGCCCCCTGTCCATCAGTGCCCACCTGTGTCTCCCTGGAACAGTCCGGAGACCTTCTCACCTGAGCTCCCACATCTGGCTCTTAAGTGCCTGGTGCCCATTCCTGAGTGCCCAGCACCTTTTTTGTCTTCTTTGAGGTCGTGGTCCGCTACGCGTCCTCCCGTTAGACCTCCAGCACTCTCCTTTGCCTTTGGACCCTGATGAACATGCTCTAGCTCCACTAAGTGACAGTTAGTCCAGATTATGGATTTACTGAAGAAAGCTCCTTCCACTCCTAAGCCTGCTCAGGATGACCACCTGTCTGAGATTTCCTCAGAAGAAGAGATTGACCAAGAAGCTGCCCCATCCTTGCCTGCCTTGATGTTCTTAATGAGGAACCAGCCAGATGACAGGACACGCCTCCCCAAGATGGTCCTTTCATCCTCCTCTATTAAGTCATTTAAGGAGATAGGAGACTGGCTTTCCGCCAAAAGAGAGCAGGGTAAAGCATCTTTGGCTTTTCCTCCTCCTCGTATGGTTTGCAGGAGGTACTTGTCCTACGTGACCGGGGAAGCTCCTTCTTTGGGAGTTGCTGTCTCCTTCCAAGGGGACTTCTCCAGTCTAACTGACGCATCTCTGTGATCTGCTTTCTCGTCAGCCAAGATCAGTTTTCGTCTGCAGAACTGGATCATCTAATGAATGACATCTTCAAAGTTTTTAAAGTCCTCAGTTTACTTGATTGGGCCATGGGTTCTCTGGCCAAAAAAATTGAGGACTATCAAGATCTAGCTTCAGATATTGCCTTGGACTGGCTTGGAGTTCTGTCCTGTGCAGACAAAGCCCTTAGAGATGATTTTCTAGAGCTTTCTGCCCTCGTTACTTTAAAGGTGCTGAAGAAATGAGAGGTCTGGTGTTCTTTTACTTCTAAGAGAGTTACCCAGACCCAAAAGTCAACATTAATGTTCTCACCCCTGGATAAGCATCATCTCTTCCCTGACGACATGGTGAAAGAGATATCCTCTGACTTGCAGAAGACAACGATGCAAGACTTGCTAACCCAGTCTTCTAGGCGTCCCACGGACTTGTCTCCTTTTTAAGCTAGGACTATTTCCCCCCTCCAGCAACAGCCCTTTCATGGAGGAAGATCTCAGACGCCATTTAGGTCCTTTGCAAATGTCTGTTTCACATCCGGGACCATCAAGAAGAGCTTTTGCAAGCCAGTACAGAAGTGAGACAAATCCTTCATGCACCTGTAGGAGCCAGGCATCTAGAGTTTTGGGAGTGGAGTCCTGAATTATCAATGTTTTGAAGGAGGGCTACATCATCCTTTCTTGGAGAGCCCCCCCCTTAGTCACCTCTCCCATCACAGTGTATTTGGTAGGCTCTGAGAGACATTCAGCCCTATTGGAGGAAGTCTCCCTCATACAGAAAAGGGCCATAGAGGAGGTTCAGAACACCAGCTTGGAGGGGTTTTACAATCGTCTCTTTGTGGCACCAAAGGCATGGGGGTGTTGGAGACCAGTCCTCATTATAAGTGCCCTTAGTCACTCTGTCTTGAAGACAGAGTTCAAGATGGAGACAAGCCAATGAGTCCTTGCATTCATTCACCAGGGCGACTGGGTGGTAACCTTAGATATGCAAGATGCATATTTTCATATTCCCATCCATCCAAGTTCCAGAAAATATCTGGGGTTCGTCTTCCAAGACAAGGTTTACCAGTTTTGGGCTGTTTGCTTTGGCCTTTCAACAGCCCCTCAAGTGTTCACTCAGGTCCTCGCTTCTCTACTGAAATGGCTTCACTTAGTAGGGATCAACGTCAGTCTCTACCTAGATGGCTGGCTTCTTTGATCCCCGTCGAAGGACAAGTACATGAAGGACACGCACAAGATTCTTCCTCTGACCCAGGAGCTGGGCCTTCTTATAAATCTCCAAAAGTCCCAGTTGAAACCTTCACAAGAAATCCTCTATCTGGGGATGACACTGAACTCTTGGGCTTTTTGAGCTTTCTGTCCCCAAAGAGGATATCCAGCTACCTTCAAACAGTCAGGGATTTTCTAGCCCTATCGTCTTGTTTGGCTCTACAGTGGACTTCCAGTGGTGGCTGTCGGAAGGGAAGCCCTTCATTCTCAGAACCCTGACCTACACTTCTATTCAGATGCCTCAGACATGGGCTGGGGAGCCCAACTAAACAATCAAGAGATCTCCGGGACATAGACCCCAGAACAACAGGACTTGCATATCAGTATAAGAGAGCTGAAGGCAGTTCAGCTAGGCCATCAGAATTTTTCTCACCTGGTCTGCAACAAGACTCGTGGTGCACGTTGACAATACCACAGCCTTAGCTTACATTTGCAAGCAAGGCGGCACCCATTCCTTCTCTCTCTGCCAAGCTGCAAGAGAATTACTGCCCTTCAGCATGATCAGGGAGGTTTTAAACAAGTTCCAGGCACACCACAATGCAACCATGACCCTCATAGCCCTGTTTTGGCCTCTGAGGGCATGGTTCCCGGACCTTCTACATTTGTTTGCGGACTACCCAAGACTGTTTTCCCAAGAAGTGTTGCTACTCAGACAACCCCACTTCAGAACACACCACCAAGGGTTGTCCACTCTTGCCCTCAGGCTTCAGGCTGTCCATAAGCTAGTCAGAGTGAAGGGTTTTTCAAGGAAAGCTGCAGAGGCTATTGCAAAGTGCAGAAGAAAGTCCTCTAGCCTTGTCTATCAGGCCAGTCGGAGCTCTGAGATACTACCTGAATGGGACAGAAAGGTCAGGGGTCCATTTAGTAATCTTTGGTGTTCAGTAAGGAACCCATTTCATCCTCTGTCAAAGAACGCATTGCTGTTCTTCTTGAGAGATATGATTAAAGCACATTCCCAGATCCAGGAGGACATTTTACCAAACTTTAAAATGAGAGCCCATGATATCAGAGCGGTGTCTGCTTCCTTGGCTTTTAGACATATGTCCTTGACCTCCATTATCCAGTCTACCTACTGGAGGTGCAGGTCCATTTTTGCTTCTCACTACTTTGAAGGAAGTAGAAACAGTGTTTAATGATTGTAGTACCTTGGGTCCGTTATCGATGACTGGTATGGTATTGGGTGAAGAATTATAGGAAGCACTCTTTTTCTCCTACTATCATTTTGTCTTGGTGTAGGGTTTTCAAGTTCTGGGGAGCTTGGAGGTTTGTACAAGGTACCTGGAGTATTCACCAGTCTTAGTGGATTAGGTTGTGGTTTTTAACAAGGTTTTTTCAAGTAGGTGACAGTGTTTCTGGTTTTTTAATGTTGGTATTATGCCCAGGGCAAGGGCACCTTATTGTATGCTTGTTAGCTATCAAGTATAGTCTCCACTACAAAGCTCCCACTTGAGTAGAGGTGCTCCACGGCTCAACAGCCACGCTGTTATGGGTTAAGATGAGCACCAACCAGAGGCAGTATTCACTTACAGTAGCTCTCTTACCAGGTAAGGAAACAACAAGCATTGCATACAGTGCTGGCAGATTTTGTCTATTTCAGACTCATCATGCTCTAATATTAGTTTTGGAGTAGACTATGTCCATGTATCCCACCTCCATTCAATGTGGGATTCAGCTATACAATTACTTGATAAGTTACTTATAAGAAAATGACATTTTCATAATAAAACTTAACTTTTATATATATATACCAAGTAATTACAGAATCAAAGCCCACCCTCCTCCCATTCTATGGACATGAGGGCACAAACAAATTGAATCATGGCAGCCAAGTTATTCCTGTTTTCCCTGATAGTGATTGGGACTGTCACCTACATAAAAACAAAAGAAGCGCTACTGCTACTGTAAATTCAAAAAGTTGCCATGGCGAGGTAGATAGCCTACATTAGCTATGTAATTACTTGGTAAGTATATAAAAAACTCAGTTTTATTATGAAAATGTCATATTTTTATATTTGTGAATAGCACCCTGTAAAGATATTCAGAGGAAATAAAACAGTATTAGAAGTCACAAAACACTATATACTACAGAGACAGTACTGATGAACATACAAAACCGTTTGAGACTACAGATCCACCCACAGGAGGCGTCAAGATAGTAGTGGCCTTCAAAACTCATATGGCTAAAAACCTTAGTATAGTCTCCAGGGACAATACTGATAAACATACCGACCACAGGAGACTACAGCTCCACATCTGGCAGGTGTCGGAAATCTCATTAGCTCTGCTCCCCCCATACAGTATTCGCGGGGGATGCATACCACCCCCCCCCCAACAAATAGCTAAAATCTGTGGATACTTAAACCCTCTAAAACACTTAGAACTGCCTATTTTGATAGCCCAAACACAAAAAAAAAATCCCTAAAAATGCATATATAGATATTATGCTACTCACGGTGGGGTTAAGTTCCAAAAAACCCATCGTTTGTTGGAAAAAACGTATCTCAAATGTAGCCTAGCCTACACTAGGGTATTCAGTACCATGCATAACAAATATTGTAGCCTAGCCTACACCATAAAGTATACTTTATACATACACGGTATAGTAATTATTAGTATCGGTTAATTCTGGAGGTTCATGCAGAGTGACTTATGATAATTCAATACAAAGAGAAATTGAATAACAAGCAAGAATTAGCTTAGCCTACACTATGGTGTATTGTATACATATATGATAGCCTAGCGTACATTATATTGTACTCTATATTCACGTAACATCGTATTATACAAACATCAACATAACGAAATGTATCTTTTCCATGGATCTTTTAACATGTTATCCTTTAATTCACGGTATCCAGTAATATTGTATATATTGTATTGCTTTTGTATTGTAAATTGTGATCATAGTGATCAATGTTTTGGTTTGGAAATCGATTTTGCGGTAAGTTTATTTTGCTCTATTTAACTCGGTTCAGAGCGCTCTTCTTGCTTATAGTTAGCATAAATGAATCTCTAGATACTTTATTTATAAGGGGCAAGGTTATTTTTCGTTATACGAAGTGTTTTTAAGTCGAAATATAACTTAAATATATCTCGTTGTGAAATTAACTTCGCTATTTTTTTCGTTAATACAGTAGATGACATTAGCCGTTTGGAGGCATGCTAGTTTTGTGTAAAAAAAAAAAAAAAATCAAGATTCCATTTGCTGTTTTCCATTGATTTCATCATCATAGGAGCTTTATGTATTTATCGTTTATCGGCGTAAAAATAGCAGTAATATGTGTTCTTTCATGCCCAGTAATTTTGATTAAAATACTTCCTCACCAATTTTAATTATGGTCGAATTCCATCCATGTTGCTGATGCATGATAATTTATAGTCATTAGCAGCTTGAACATTGTTTTCTCAGCTTCAGCTACAACTTGCAGCTGAAATTTAGCAGTATATTTCCTTGCTGATCTTTTATCCATACCGAATACAGTAAGGGTATAATGTAAAAATATATCAGTCCTATTCTACTGAATTTCATTTGTACTATAACTACGGTAATTGTTTATTACTGTATAATGGTTGAAATACAAGCAAAACACCTGTTGTTATCCGATTCAGTTATAAGCAAAACAAGTTTCTAGGCCAGTTGTTTATGGCTGCATGCATTTATGCAAGAGTATAATGTTACTAACAATACTTTTATCATCCTCTTTTACCTTTTTAACTAGAAGATGGAATAAACGAGATGGAAGAAAAGAAGGTAGTCTGTTGTAATTTGGTCTCTCGCTGCCTGCTCCTGCATGAAATTTGAAAATATTATATAAATATTGTTGTATCGGTATGAATTGCTTACCCCATCGAATTATCATAAGGCGAGTTATCGTAACTTGAGCACCACCTGGGTATCCGAGTATTTTGATAGTTTTATAACAAAAAGTGCATTTAATCATGAAAATACAGTAATTAGTGAATATTTATAAGTGAAAAATACCGTAAATGGGTGAATTTTCAGTGAATAATGCGTATATGTTCCATAGAGAAATTCACAGGTAGGTGAGACTGCGAATTGTGAGACCGCAAATACAGGGGCTTTTATTGTATCTCTACTGCCTACCATAAAATTTAAACAGTTTACAAATTTCTTTTGACTGGTATTCATATTATGGTTGTAACTTTCTTTTATGAAGCTAGATTCAGTGATATACCTTTCCAGTGTGTTATTAGAATAAACAATCCTTTTTACCCCTTCCAGTTGATAGCATGATTGTTCTCACTAACATACAAAAATACCACTGTTCCCCCGTGCATATCTCTCACATTTTTTTTATCCTGTTATATTCTCTTTTCCAGTGCTTTACCCATTTGGCCAATATAAAAGTTGTCACAAGACTTACATGGAATTTTATATATACACCCTTTAGTATTGTTGGGGGAGCTCTTGATAAGTACATGTCTCATTATTTTATTGTTCTTAAATGTGACATTAATATCAAAATTCTAAAGAAGATGGGGATATCTTTCATATTATTATTATAAGGCAGTACTAGCAGATTTTTTGTGTTGTAAGGTTCTTTTTGGTTTTGATACATAGTCTTTTTTGCCGCTTCTGATGCATTGTTTAACCCTTAAGGGATGGGCTAAATATATATTAAGCACACCCCCAAACTGGGCAAACTTTAAGGTTGGCCAATTTAAGAAAAAAACACATCAATGGAAAGAGGAAGATATGCAAATGCACAAGGTGCATTTAAAAATTTTCCTGTACAGTCCATGGGAAGTTGAAAGTGACTATATACAACCCTGTGTGGGGCCTCTTTTTCGCTTGAAAATTACAACTACAGTGAACCCCACAAATAGGTCAAATCCACAAATGCTTACAACGCCCCTCTAAAAACGCTTATACCTGTCTACCATGAAGGGTCAAACACCAAAGTATGCCTCTACCATGAAGGGTCAAACACCAAAGTATGCCTAAAAATACCAGCGTACATCAAATATACATTAAACTATTACCTTATTACTGTATTAATCTTTGAAATGATACTATTAATATAATTTCAAGCCATCTTAAACATTTTATCATTACATTTATACGTACACGTACTGTATGGCTTTACAGCTGTAGGTGAAAATAATCCAGTAAAGTACGTATTCAGCCACACATTTTCTTTCATACAGTTATAAGCCATCCCGTTTTCTTTTCGGGGGAACCATTGGTAAATATTTGCGTATACAGTATGTAACTCATAAAAAGAGACAAAAAATAGAAAAAAAGTATGCACATTTTAAAAAATTTAATACTACGTATATTTGTACCTGTTTACCATGAAAGGTCAAACACCAAAGTATGCCTAAAAATACCAGCCTACATCAAATATACATTAAACTATTACCTTATTAGTGTATTAATCTTTGAAATGATACTATTAATATAATTTCCAAGCCATCTTTAACATTTTATCGTTACATTTATATGTACGTACTGTATGGCTTACAGCTGTAGGTGAAAATAATCCAGTCCCCCCTACGTATTCAGCCGTGCACATTTTCTTTCATACAGTTACAAGCCATCCCGTTTTCTTTTCGGGGGGAAAATTGGTATTTACGTATACGTAATTCACAAAAAGAGAGACAAAAAATAAACAAAATTTATGCACATTTTAAAAAATTTAATACTACTTATATATTAAGATTACTACATAAGTAAATCATACGGGTACTCACCAGCGATGAATGTTGATTAAAGATGATGATGATGAATTAGCTGTGCAGTGCGATGAATGACGATGAAGATATGACTGCACAGCAAAGCAGAGGAGTTACAACTCATCTGAGGATGCCTCATCACCTTCAGGAGGTGCTTAGGGAGGCACTTCTTCAGGTGATTCAAGAGGCACTACTTCAGGCGATTGGGGAGGCTTTGAAGGGGCCTTCTTTGTCCGTTTGATGAACATGGTGATAGGCAGCTGCTGTCACTGCTTTTCCATGGTGGTGAGGGTTTGATTATAGGGCTCCCATGCTGAATCAAGCATGTTTGAAAATTTTAAGGAGCGTTCCATAAAAGGATCCCATGTTGAAACACTCCTGCATATCCTTAATCATTCTCTTCATGTGGGACAGACGTTCCAAAGTCAGGCCGCTCTCCTCCTCCTCCTGCTCTTCCCCTGAACCTGGCATATCTTCTTCCTCACTGGCAGACCCAGCTCTTCCCAATCCTGGTCTGTCAGGGGTCAGAGTGAGCATCAATAAGGGTGCTGATTTCATCCCTTGGTGATGTCCTCGAAGCTTTCCCCACCTAGAATCCTCGCCAAGTGGACAGTCTTATTAATGGCCGAATGTTGAATTTCTTCAGGGAAAGCCCCTGTAATCATGAACACCTCCGGCCACAACTTGTTCAGCATGACGTTCAGGGTCTCCTTCTTCATGTCATTCAGTGATCGGCTGATGATGCTCACTCGTGGCAATCGTGAATTTACGTCAATATTCTTTTAGCGTAAATTCACTGTCACTGTCCGTTGCATTTACAAGGTGCTGGAGGGAATTCCCAGTATAGAGTTCCTTGAAGGCACGGATTACGCCCTGGTCCGTAGGCTGTAGGAGAGAGGTGGTGTTGGGAGGGAGGAACTCAAACTGGACTCCCTTGTAAGAAAGATCGATAACAAGCATTATCCATAATCAGCAACTCCTTGAACTCCATACCCAAGTCGTTCAGGTATTGCCTAACTTGAGGGATGAAGGTCTGATGGAACCAATACTCTGTGACTATATTTTGGTGATCCAGGCCTTAGGGTTATGCATCCAGAACACAGGAAGCAATGCCTTGTTCTTATTCTTGAGGGCCCTGGTGTTTGCAGCCTTGTAAATGAGGCCTGGTTTAAGCAAGAAACCAGCTGCATTCGCACACATGATGAGGGTAACCCTATCCTCCTGGGCCTTGAATCCGGAGGCTTTAGCTTTGTCCTTCATAAGGTATGTCCGGGAAGGCATCTTCTTCCAGAACAGGCCAGTCTCATCCATATTGAACACCTGTTCTGGATGGTAGCCCTTCTCCTCGATGATCTTCTTGAAGGCCTCCGGATATTTCGCAGCTGCTTCAGTGTCTGCAGATGCTGATTCCCCATGCAGAGTAACAGACTTTAGGTGGAACCACTTTTGAAATCGGTGGAATCACCCCTTGCTGGCCTGGCAACCTTGAGGCCCTTCCCCCTCTTCCTCTTCTGCTGGGTCATCAAAGCCTAAAAATTCTAATTTGCCTTCTTCAACGCCTTCCTCTGCCTATACTACGTTGTCGCCTTCCTTAGCAGTTTATAACTGCTGGTAGAGTTGTCTTGCTTTCTCGCGAATGGTGATGGAGTCAAGGGGCACGTTTTTCTTCCGGCAGTCCTTTATCCAGATTGCCAGAGCAGATTCCATTTTCACGATTGTTTTATCCCTCACTGTCGCAACTGTCTTTGCACTACTGAAGTAGCTCATACTCAAAGACTTGCGTATCTCCGCCTCTTTCTTCTTGATATATCTCACTGTGCTCTCATTAACACTGAAATGGCAGCCAACCGCGGCAAAACTTTTGCCCTCCTTTAACATGTCAAGAAGTTTCACCTTCTCCTCGAGTTTCATAACAGTCTTCTTTCTTTGAGACTCTTTGCCAGAAGGCTTTGAAGGAGCAGGGTGTTTTTTAGGAGGCATTTTAGGGCTGAATACCGCTGATACACAAAGATAAAAAATCAAAACGGACAGACGCACGGTTTCACAAGGTAAGATGCTGCAAACTTATACGCACAATCTGAGGATGATGCCGTGGAGCGGTCTCCCAGAATTCCGTGTTCGCGAGTTGGTTGTGAATGTTCAGCCAATGAGCGCCAAGTGAACAGCCAATCAGTGCCAAGGAAAATGAATGGTGCTTTTGGATTGGCTGCTTTGCAGATGACAGCCAATAGTATGTCGAGTATCACTGGTCCTGGGTACACAGCGTCCAGCATCGTGATTTCTTTATATTTGCAGAGAGGTGGCTTGGGTGAAGCACTTTTAAGGAAAACAAGTATATGTTATTGAAATTTTGCTGTGTTTACGTTAATATATTACAGTACTGTAATATTTGAAAATCAGTAAATCGTTTTTCAACTTACAAAATGTACTTACAGTAGTCATTAATATATACTTAGTACATACATGAAAATGCTACGTACCGCAGATGTAAACATACGTACCCTGTAGTATTCCTGTTGTCTTACTTATTTTAGATATGCTCTACGTACTACCCATAGTACTGTACTGTACCATGTATCATCCTAAAACACTTTTTGTATGTAATGTTTAAAAATCATCCTACAACAAAACATTTTATAAAAAGTACGTACTGTATGCGCAGAAAATCAGTGTTAGTATATGTACGCACAACCAGTAGTACCATGCGTATACCGTAGCGGCAAATTATCGGCAAATGACCCAATATAACCCGTTTTATTGCTATCTCACGTTTGTGTGTTTTGTGTGTACAGTACTATGGCCTAAAAATATTTTTTGAAATCGTGTATTAACCCTCTAACGCCGAGCCTCTATTTACAAAAACGTCTCCCGTATGCCGGCTGTGTTCGGGAGTTAGCACTGAAGCGGAAAAAAAGTTTTATTCAAAAAATCACAGCACGCTTAATTTTTAAGATTAAGAGTTCATTTTTGGCTCCTTTTTTTTTTGTCATTGCCTGAAGTTTAGTATGCAACCATCAGAAATAAAAAAATATCATTATCATATATAAATATTGAAATATATGACAGCGCAAAAAATTTTTCATATACAGTATAATTTTATACATATCGCGCTGTGAGCAAAACGGTTAAAGCTAATTGGTTATTTTTTTCTTTGTATTGTACATTAAATTGCGATGATTTTGGTATATAGCAAATTGTAAACGATCAAAGCAACACAGAGAAAATATTATCACAAAATGATGCATGAATTCATAACGTGCGGACGTAAAAAATGTTTTTTCAAAAATTCACCATAAATCGAAATATTGTGCTAGAGACTTCCCGTTTGTTGAAAAATGAAGCTAATTGATTGAATATTACTAGACTGTAAGTGTTTTAGCTTACAATTGCAGTTTTCGACCATTTTGGTCGAATTGAGTTAAAGTTGACCGAAAAGTCGAATTTTTTCTATTTATCGTGATTTATATGAAAATGTTTCAAAACTGATAAAAGATACAACCATGAGTTATTTTCTGTTGTATTGTACATGAAATTGCGCACATTTTCATATATAAAAGTTTATGTAACGACTATTATAAAACGGTGCAAACATTACGACAACGTGTGAAAGAATTTCTGAGATGTTCAGCCGAGTTACCGCCTACGGACGTAAGGAAAATGTTTTTTTAAAAAAATTCACCATAAATCGAAATATTGTGCTAGACTCTTCCAATTTATTGCAAAATGAAGGTAAATGATTGAATATTACTAGAATGCAAGAGTTTTAGCTTACAATTGCGTTTTTACCATTTGGTCGAGTTAAAGTTGACAGAAGGTTGAAATTTTGGCAGTTATCGTGATTTAAGTGAAAATATTTCAAAAAGTGATAAAAGCTACAACCATGAGCTATTTTCTGTTGTATTCTACATGAAATTGCGCACATTTTCACATATAAAAGTTTATGTAACGACTAATGTAAAACGATGCAAACATTACGACAACGTGTGAAAGAATTTCTGAGATGTTCAGCAGAGTTACGCCGGCATGAGCGTAAGGGAAAAGTTTTTTTTTTTTTTTTTCCACCATAAATCGAAATATTGTGCTAGAGACTTCCAGTTTGTTGCAAAATGAAGGTACATGATTGAATATTACTAAAATGTAAGAGTTTTAGCTTATAATTGCGTTTTTACCATTTCGGTCGAGTTAAAGTTGACCGAAGCTTGAAATTTTGGCAGTTATCGTGATTTTTATGAAAATATTTCAAAACTGATAAAAGCTACAACCATGAGTTATTTTCTGTTGTATTCTACATAAAATTGCACACATTTCCATGTATAAAACTTTATGTAACGACTAATATAAAACGGTGCAAACATTACAACAACGTGACGAAAGAATTTCTGGCACGGACGTAAGGAAAAAGTTTTTTTCAAAAATTCACCATAAATCGAAATATTGTGCTAGAGACTTCCAATTTGTTGCAAAATTAAGGTAAATGATTGAATATTACTAGAATGTAAGAGTTTTAGCTTACAATTGCATTTTTTTACCATTTTGGTCGAGTCAAAGTTGACGGAAGGTTGAAATTTTGGCAGTTATCAGGGTTTATATGAAAGTATTTCCAAACTGATGAAAGCTACAACCATGGGTTGTATTTTGCTGTATTTTACATGAAATTGCGCACATTTTCATATATAAAACTTTATGTAATGGCTAATATAAAACAGTGCAAAAATTACGACAAAATGACAAAAGAATTTCTGAAATTTTCGGCAGAGTTACATGCTGGTATAAGGAAAAAAGATTATTTCAAAAATTCACCATAAATCGAAATATTGTGCTAGAGACTTCCAATTTGTTGCAAAATGAAGGTAAATGATTGAATATTACTAGAATGTAAGAGTTTTAGCTTACAATTGCATTTCGGTCGAGTCAAAGTTGACTGAAGGTTGAAATTATTTGTAGTCGACGTACGGTACGTCCACTCGGCACCCAACAGACAATTTTAGTCGACGTATGATATGTCCAGTCGGCGTTTAAGGGTTAAGATGCCCTCTGAATGCTCTGCTTCTTCTAAGGCCGCTGGCCAATAGCCTACAATTACTGTAATGACTGATGAGAAGAAAGTACTGTAGACATGATTGTTTTATTAAGAGAGGGCAAAAGTCACGGAGAAGTAGCAGCCCATTACTGCATGACATTAATTGTGGTCGCCTGCATTGAGCATGAATAGGGTAAAATACTCATGCAGCCCTACTGTACCACCTTCTTTGCCATGTTCAAATACCTTAAAATAACAGCGCCTCCCATCATTCATCGTACTGCACAGCTAATTCATCATCATCATCATCTACAGCATACTGAAATCAACATTCATCACCAGTTATTACCCGTATAATTTAACTTTATTATTTATTATATTATTAAGGTACCCAGTGTAGTATTACATAGTATTGTTATTTAATTTCTATTACTATTTTATGTACAGTACTGTAGTACAGTATTATTATTGATTTACATGATTATTTAATGTCATTTTATACAATAAATATGAAAATACAGAATATTGCTAGTATACAAAAAAGACAAGAAAATCTGCATCCGTGAATATGGAGTTTCCTGCGAATATTTTTATAGATATGTTCCATAGAAAAACCCGCAAGTGTGTGAGTTTCCCGCAAAATTTTTTTAGATAGGTTCCATAGAAAAACCTGCGAATGGGTGAGTTTGCGAACCTTGAGAACGCGAATACGGGTGGTTAGCTGTATATCTGAACTACTATCATGAAAGATAAGGACTAAAACCAACAGCAATCCCTGGGTAAATTTATGAGCAAATAAGACAAGACATCCTGGAGCTACAGAGAGGCAGTACATATGCCCCAATGAAACCTCAAGGCTGACTGATCTACCTCGCTCCTGTACTGAGTTAATACAGTTGCCATAAGTCATTTATGGCCCATTGAAGAGTTATGAACATTTTTGCTGCTAATTTCATCCAAACCGTATGGCACGCAGTATTAATCCTTATCAGAGTTAGCCCGTCCATCACTCAAAACCTGTTATAGTTCCTCATATGATCATGCCTGTCCAGTAAGGGTTAATATACTGTCAGGATATTTCAATTTCTTGCCTGTGTTCCTAATCTTATCTATGTCCTCATCAATATATTCAGGGCTACATACATGTAATGCTCTTAAAAACATAGACATAAACACTGATTTCTTAACCTTATTGCTTTGTTTGGAATAGAAATGCACATAGGAAGAAATATTAGTAGGTTGTCTGTAAACACTGTATTTAAACCCATTACTATTTCTTCGTATGAGGACATCCAAAAAGTCTAAGAACCCATCATTTTCCATTTCCATAGTGAATTTGATTGATGGTACTAATATATTTAACCTGGCAAATAGGTTATTTACATCTTCATTCCATGGCCATACACAAATTATATAGTCAAACATAAGGTTTAGTATTTTTTTTTTTAAATTCCATATATAAGTTACTGTACTTAACACTGGGGATAGAGGGTTTCCCATCAACATACAAAAATTTTTTGAGTAAAGTTTACCATTAAATTTAAATTTATATTTTTTTGCACATAATTTAATCAGTTCAGTTAAAGCCCTTTTAGAAAATTGGATATCCAGCTGTGTGTTCTCTGGTAATTCCAATAAAAACTCCAGCAGATCATCAGTTGTAGAACTTACGGAAAACTTTGAAACGACTTCATGGCAACTACCCGCCAAATTTTTCTGGCAATAAATAGGTCATCCGGAGTTAGTGTATACAGCCATAACTTGCACATGTTCCCACATGATGTTACAACGATAAATAAAGTCAGAGCCATCAAGCCTCTGGATGAAAAACTCAACCTTTGACTTGTTACTACTTACAAGAGTCTCAGATAGAAACAACAAACCATAGTTATGGGCACAACTCTGGAGTTCAAGAAAATTTGACCTTAAGCCCCAAATAGTTGAGAAAGTACTCTGCAATTTTTCTTACTGAGTTATGGGCACAACTCTGGAGTTCAAGAAAATTTGACCTTAAGCCCCAAATAGTTGAGTAAAGTACTCTGCAATTTTTCTTACTGTAATGAGTAACAGGCCTAGGGTTCAGCTCAGTGCCTCCTGAAAGAATTACAATTAACAAAAAAATTATTTTAATTTTATTATTTGCCAGTCTGCTTTTATTGAAATACAAAAATTTGTATAATTATTGCATGGAAAATATGATAAAATGAATGATAAAGTAGCATCACATTTATCTATAAAACTATACTGCACAAAACAAACATACATGCATGAAAAATCAATCTGTATTATTTCAGTGAGAGAGAGAGAGAGAGAGAGAGAAACAAAAATGCATATGCACATTAAAAATATTGAATACACTAGTGACAGTAATTGTTTTTACCAATGTAAAAGGAAACCAGAATGACTTCAATGCTATGAGAGAAAACGGCTATGCTTACTTATACAGCGGTAACTTGATTAGTGGTCAAAGTTTCTGTAAGACTGATTTATTTATTTGTATTAAGGATTTAATTTGTATTAAACATTTTATAGATATTTTGCTGTATGTACGTTAATATTAATATATTTACATTAATGTTAATATTTGAAAATTAGTAAATCATTGTTATAAGCCTTTTAAGGGTGTATATACTTCAGAGTAACAGTTACATGGGGGTAATCTAATATGACTTTGGGTGGCTTGGGGTGTATTTTTGTTTGAAATATTAAAATGTATTAGTATTACAATATAAGGTATATTTTTGTTTGAACTGTTAAATTTGGCCTTGAAATGGTAAAATAGGCAGTTATACGGATTTTATTTTAGGGGTTACAGGGTATTTGGCAGTTATAAGCACTTATAAGCATTTTCAGAGGTGATTTTGCATTTTTATGGTGGGTACTGGAACCTATTCCTGTGAAAAAGTGGGGGAAGCACTGTAATCTAAATTTTGTTGAGGAGGCCCGCCTCCTGCATAAAGATATATAATTGCGCTATATTACAATCCTCACTGAGAATTGTAGCTAGAATAAAATTACTTTTTCTGTCATGCCCCTGGGACAGGAACGTATGTCTCAGATTCCCAAGGCTGGGACATTCGACCAGCAAATGTCTCACAGTCAAGGGCACAGTCCAGTCATCGAAAAATGGAGGATTTTCATGGGGCATAGAAGAACCCATGCGTGAGTTTTGTATGTCCAGTCCTCAATCCTGCACAACTTTGTTTCTTGTCTCCTTGGCATATAGGGATGTGACCAAGGAGACACTGATTACGTGATACTGCACATTTTTTGATTTGTTAAAATATTTTCCCATAGGGACTGCCAACATTAATTTTCTGACCTATTAGAGGATATAAATCCTGGTGTGGCCGTAGGCATCTTCTGGGTTATGGGGAGGTGACTGCTGACTTTGCAAGTTGGTCAACTTCCTCATTGCCAGCCACCCCAACATGGGAAGGCACCTAGCAGAAATCCATTTCTTTACTTCTTCTCTTCTTTACTTCTTCCCTTCACAAAAAACAGCTATTCCAATATCTCTAAAATCAGTGTGTTTAAAGATTTCCAAGATTGTAATGACTGAAGAGCACTTCTTGAGCCACAGCATATCTTAAACTGTTTCCATTCTGAATTAAAATTTCCTTTAAAGCCTTTAAAATTACATGTAGCTCTGCTGTAAAAATAGATGCAACAGATAATAATCAGGGAAGGCCACTCCAAAGCCAATAACAGCATCTGACTTTGAGCCAACTGTGAAAACTGCAATAGAGTTATGTTGCAAGGAATGTTCTAAAAATATTAACTTCATGGCCTCACTGGACAATTCTGTCTTGGTAAAATGAAAATATCTACAAAATTGTACCTGTAGAAGGCTCCAGGGGGCTAACCGAATATCTTGCAGGTAAAATTTCCCTCCTTGACATGTTCAGTTCCTTGACAATAAAATTTACTCTAAAAGAGAATGGTTGAGGTTGCTTGGGGTGATTTTCATAAAACTACCAATGCTTTTCATTTCTCATATAAATGCTGGTTAAAGACTTGGGGAGCCTCTGAAATCTGTATCAACTCTGAACCAGCAGATCCTGGTAGTGAAGATCCAGAGGCATCTCACCAGCATCTACAAGCATGCTCTTGGTGGGAGATGATTTAAATGCTCCTGTAAACAATCTTACTCTTCCATGATGAATTAAATTGAACATTTTAAGGCTATTTGGCATTGCAGAAGTGTATATTTCACACCCATAAGTTAATTTTGAAAAGACCAAGGCTTTATGTCATAGAGTCCGATGTGGACCTCACACACTGTTGCAGACACAAGAAACAGCATATGTCACGCATCTTTTGCACTTATATCTCCATTCATGTTATTGTCGTGTTAAACGTATCTTTATTACCTTACACATTACAATGTCAGCATTTCAACCATATGTACCATAGCTTCAGTCATGCCATGTATATCAATTTATATGTATATATTCACGTGTTAACAAACAAATAATCGATTGTGTGGTGACCTCTGTTTTTGTTCGCCTAGTGTCGAACACTACATTTCCACTCGCAAGATTTATTGACCTGTCTGTTGTCTGAATGAATTAATAAGTTTGTAGATGATGACTCTTTCTCATGCCTTCGCTATAGTATAATCTCAACATCTGAGTTTGGTCTGCACCCCACGAAGTGTGAGACAGAACTTTCAGCACATTCATTGCTTTCAAGCATTTTGTTTTAATATATTTCAGATGTGGAATCCAGGTCAGATTGCTATGAAAAATCATCCCAAGAAACCTTGTTTCACCAACACATGGAATTCTTTGCCTGTATATTAACAAATCTGGATCAGGATGGAATACTCATACATGGCAAAAGTGCAGGGTCATGCACTTTGAATAATGCTGAGGCACAAGACCTAGATTCACTAATAATGTGTTGTATAGTATCTACAATAAATGCATGAAATCTCAATAAAAAAGAACAAGAATTTTGTAGAACCAGTATGGAATTTAGTAATACCATAAACATAAAATGCAATCCAGGATTTTTTTTTAATCATGCCAAACTTTTGTTGTTTGGCATTTGACTCCAAAATTTTGCCCAGTCAAATCTACACTACCCATTTCCTCATTTCAGTGTGTGTGTGTGTGTGTGTTTTTTTTTTTTTTAGGGACTATCTGATTTCCAAAGTATTTCTTATTTTTTTCAACCATTCCAGCATCATTCTTTGCTGTCAAAACTGTAACCTCTCTCTTATCCATTCATTTCACTACCAAAGTATTATTCCTTTTAGCAAAAAGTTTTGTATCAATTCAGCAACACTTTAGGGGCCTACTGTCACTCTTGACAACACCTGTCAACATTGTTGATCTTGTATCTAAATAATCAGACGAATGTTTGTATACAAATTAACAGTAACTAAATCATTTTTTAGATAAACAGCAAATTTTCCTGACCAAGAGAAATGCTTTGTGTTTTTATCACTTTGAAGAAGGTATCTTTTCCATAATAAATTTGAAAGTTCTATAAATACTCATTCCAATGACAATCAGAAGGGCACAAAACAAAGACTCACACCAAATTTTGCATGTTTAGCTTTAATGAATTGCCTCAAGTCAAGGCTTCCTTTCCACAATATGAGAGCCTCATCAACAGCTATTTATGAGGCCTCATCAGTGCTTGGCATCTCTCACAAAGTAAATCAAGAGAAGAGAAAATTTCAAAAACTTCAAAATACTCAAATATGTAGCCATAATTGTAATCTCTTTTAAAATATGGTTGGTCCATAGTATACAGGGTCCTTTGACCAATATATTTTTATGTGAGGGTGTTTTGTTATGCTCTTGGCAATTGTGAGAGAAGATGTGCAGGTAACTTCCTGATACCTCCTGCCACTTGAGACCATGAATTTTCCCATGTTTATTTTCTCCTTTCCTGAAATATGTTTGTCCACTTACACAGTCTCTTATAATTTTTTTTTATCAATAAAGTATTTATATGCATCTTTTAGCAGCAGAAATGGAGTTTCCCCAAGATAGAGTTCAGCTTAGAAAAGTTATCCTAAAGCTAGGTTTGGCTTTAGGCTGTCAGTCTTTAAAACATTGGGAACCATTTTCCAACCACTCTCCACATCTCTGCTTTTGGTTTCATTATCACATCCCTAATTACTTGAATATTCACTGCCACTCATTATGGATGGTGTATTAGCAAAAATCACATTAATATGGCAGAAAACAATGAAAAACGACAAAGAATAACAATATATATCGATTACTGAATGCTTGTAGAGAACTGGTCTTCAGAAAGTTCAAATTTGCTGAAGGGAGTGGCATCGAATGTGATAGGAGCTAATATACATCATTAAGATGTTCCAGATATATAAGAATCAGTTAACCCTTAAACGCCTACTGGACGTATCATACGTCGACTAAAATTGTCTGTTGGGTGCCAAGTGGACGTACCGGTCACGTCGACTACAAAAAATTTCAACTTTCGGTCAACTTTGACTTGACCGAAATGGTCGAAAAAACGCAATTGTAAGCTAAAACTCTTACATTCTAGTAATATTCAATCATTTACCTTCATTTTGCAACAAATTGGAAGTCTCTAGCACAATATTTCGATTTATGGTGAATTTTTGAAAAAACTTTTTCTTACGCCAGCTGCGATAACTCGGCCGAAAATTTCAGAAATTCTTTCGTCATTTTGTTGTAATTTTGCACTGTTCTATATCAGCCATTACATAAAGTTTTATATATGAAAATGTGTGCAATTTCATGTACAATACAACAGAAAATAACTCATGGTTGTAGCTTTTATCAGTTTTGAAATATTTTCATATAAATCACGATAACTGCCAAAATTTCAACCTTCGGTCAACTTTGACTCGACCGAAATGGTAAAAAAACGCAATTGTAAGCTAAAACTCTTACATTCTAGTAATATTCAATCATTTACCTTCATTTTGCAACCAATTGGAAGTCTCTAGCACAATATTTCGATTTATGGTGAATTTTAAAAACTTTTCCTTACGTCCGCCAGAAATTCTTTAAAATCACGTTGTCGTAATGTTTGCACTGTTTTATATTAGTCGTTACATAAAGTTTTATATATGGAAATGTGCGCAATTTCATGTAGAATACAACAGAAAATAACTCATGGTTGTAGCTTTTATCAGTTTTGAAATATTTTCATATAAATCATGATAACTGCCAAAATTTCAACCTTCGGTCAACTTTAACGCGACGGAAATGGCCAAAAAACGCAATTATAAGCTAAAACTCTTACATTCTAGTGATATTCAATCAAGTACCTTCATTTTGCAACAAACTGGAAGTCTCTAGCACAATATTTTGATTTATGGTGAATTTCTGAAAAAAAAAACTTTCCTTACATCTGCGCGCGGTAACTCGGCCAAACATCTCAGAAATTCTTTCGTCATGTTGTCATAATGTTTGCATCGTTTTACATTAGTCGTTACATAAACTTTTATATATGAAAATGTGCGCAATTTCATGTAGAATACAACAGAAGATAGCTCATGGTTGTAGCTTTTATCAGTTTTGAAATATTTTCACATAAATCACGATAACTGCCAAAATTTCAACCTTCGGTCAACTTTAACTCGACCGAAATGGTCAAAAAACGCAATTGTAAGCTAAAACTCTTACATTCTAGTAATATTCAATCGTTTACCTTCATTTTGCAATAAATTGGAAGTCTCTAGCACAATATTTCGATTTATGGTGAATTTTTGAAAAAACATTTTCCTTATGTCTGCTCGGTAACTCGGCCGAACATCTCAGAAATTCTTTTTGTCTCGTTGTTGTAATATTTGCACGTTTTATATTAGTCGTTACATAAAGTTTTATATATGAAAATGTGCACAATTTCATGTACAATACAACAGAAAATAACTCATGGTTGTAGCTTTTATCAGTTTTGAAATATTTTCATATAAATCACGATAAGTAGAAAAATTCGACTTTTGATCAACTTTAACTTTCGACCAAAATGGTGAAAACTGCAATTTGTAGCTAAAACACTTAACAGTCTAGTAATATTCAATCAATTAGCTTCATTTTTCAACAAACGGGAAGTCTCTAGCACAATATTTCGATTTATGGTGAATTTTTGAAAAATACTTTTTTTAATCCGCTCGTTCTTAATTCATGCATCATTTTGTGATAATATTTTCTCTGTGTTGCTTTGATCGTTTTACAATTTGTTATATACCAAAATCATCGCAATTTAGTGTACAATACAACTAAAAAAAATTAACTCAGCTTTAACCGTTGTGCTTACAGCGCGATTTGTATACAATTATATGAGTTTTTTTCGCTGTCATATATTCCAATATTTATATATGATAATGATTTTTTTTTTCATTTCTGATGGTTGCATACTAAACTTCAGGCAATGTTAAAAAAAAGAAGCCAAAAATGAACTCTTAATCTTAAAAACTAAGCGTGCTGTGATTTTTTTAAAAAAACTTTTTTCCGCTTCGGCGCTAATTCACCGAACGCCGCCGGCATACGGGAGACGTTTTTGTAAATAGAGGCTCGACGTTTAAGGGTTAATAGCTTCAACAGTGAGTGTTGTAAATGAAACTTGACATTTCAAATTGTTATAGGACGGGTGTATTGGACCACCTTAATGATGATACAGTATATATTTGTCACAGTCTCCAAGCACAAAAGTTGTTACCATAAAGGGTTGAATCCTAATTCCTTTGCTGGGCTTAAATTTTGAAGAAGCAGTTGCCCTTTTGGCTCTGGGAGGGATGTCATGTATCTGCCATGTTTCTAGCTCATGTACATAGATAATGAAGACAGTTGTCCATAACAGATATTTTTCCCGTTAGTAGGGGTTAATTTCTTAATCTTATGAATGTTAGGTCAAAGGATTGGGCTACAGTTTTGTTATGGCCATAACCTGTGGTTTTCATCAGTGTGATGACTCCAAGAAGTCTTAGACATTGAACAACAAGTTAGTGTATGATCTGACGATGTAGGCAATAGAGGAATAAAGATGGATCACCCATCTTTGACAGCCATCTGTTATTGGTTATGAGGATGGTGGGGAGGTGGCTGCATGATTGTTGGTTTTGCCCACTGATCAAATTCCACCAGCAAACCCCTTTCAGGATGAAGGCTTTGGAGTCAGAAGGACAGTCCAGCAGTAAACAGGACTACAGTAACATGTATCCTTGAACCTCCTAGATTCATACTTCGTTTGTCATGATGCATCCAGAATGAACAAATTACCTGTGCTGTTTGGAGAATGGAAATAGCTATTTCAATTGCATGTCTTATATCATCAGCCTGACAACAACTCTGGTGGCTTTCACTGATTTTGGTCAGCACTGCTAAATGGTCTCACTGTAGATGGCCAGAAGGTTGCTATCTGTTTTCCTTAAGTTCCAGTGCTAGCAGGTTCCCTAGCCATGCTGTAGCAGTCCCTAGTATGACAGCATGCATTCCTTCAAGGTAACCAACCACACAGGTATCGAGAGGAAATGAGGTTCAGGTCTGTGTGTTGCGTAGTGATAGATTGCTTCATGTGGACAGAAGCAGACAACGTTGAAAGCATCTTGAGATTTGCACCACGATGGAAAAACATCATTGCAGTCTACTTACATTTAAAAAGGCAGGTGATGCTGTCGGTGTTTTCTGGATCTAGAAGCCTAGCAGGCTTCATAGCAACAGTAGAATATGCCATTGATGGAATTGTTGGCATTAAGTCTGAACCACATGCTTCAAAAGTTTTCTCAAACCAGATCCAACAGCCTGATAACTGAACACCCATGTTTCACACCTAGGAGCAACTTTGATGGCTTCATCTTCCCTCTGTTCATCATGGTCATGCAGGTACTAATCAAGGTAAGATTGTAATGTGTTGGCTAGTGCAAGACTGGTTTAGAATTTCTTCAGCTGTCAGTGGACCATCCTAGTAGGCTGTTAGCGTGAAGACTCATGAAACAGCTGTACTTCAAACAATAACCTATCGAGCATGCATCTTCATGCCTGGAAATTATCAAAGCAGGCCCCAGAAATCAAGGGTTTTTGGAGACCAATACTGAAGTCACTGCTAACTCTTAATCATCAGTGTTTACTATGCAAAGTGAACTAGATGTAAAGTTTGTACAAGTGAGAGTGGACACCAGTCTAATCATGTTTCATGTGATTCCAGACATCCAACTGCACTTCCAGAAGTGTCAGTTGTTTCTGCTGTATACAAATGTCTGAATAATATGCCTAGTTTGTATGTATTAGTATGTGTGTACCTTTGTAAGTTTTTAACAGTTTTCCTTTTTTGGAAAAAAATAGTTCAACATTCTCATGACAGTGCTGAATGACTTTGGACCTCTTGACCTCCTCTTAAGTTTTTACTTGACTGATGGTTTGTGATCAAACAAATTTTATATCAAAACATTTTTTCACAAAAATCCCATGAAGCAGATGTGGAGTAACCACCTCACATCCCCTAGATTTTGATTGATCAAAGGCACGTGTGAACAGTCACCTTCAGCTATTTTGTTACTGTGTACAAGACGAGAATACATGTGTTGGGAACATGGGCTATATAGGATTGATGGGTTTGTATATGTGATCTAGAAGTGACATTCAGCTGTATGTAAAAGAATGTTCTGTAATTCTTTTGAACTTTTTATTGCAGTCATGAGTAATCTAATCACTTCTTTTTCAGGCTTAATTTACGTCTGTTTAAGCCAATGGTGTTGGAGAAAGGCCAGCGATTTACATTGCGAGATGGTTCAACGACAGTTGGAACAGGAGTAATAACCCAGATCAACTCCATTTTGTCTGAAGATGAACGGCAAGCTTTGCAGGGAGGCAAGAAAAAGCGAGAAAAGTTGTTGGGCAAAGCTGCTGCTTAGGTGTTGAAATTACATTGTCCAAGTAGTAATCATATTTGAAAAATAATGTATATCTACCAAATCCTAGGTGAAGGTTAATGTGACTTTTATGCCTTGTTTTTAGACAAATCTGTGTAACAAAAAAAGTCACACTTTTGTAAATTATCATTTGCAATGTTTTGTAAAAATTGTAAGTAGTGAAAAATTGTCCTGCAAGTTGTAAAACCTCTTACAGAATTAAATGTATATCTTGTTAGCTAGTGAACAAATATCTCAGTCATGTTTTTATTCATGTATGCTTTTTTTATTTCTTAACCTAATAAATATTTAATTCTGCTCATTCTGTAAAGTTTAAAGTTAGCCTCTATAAACATAATTGTAAGTCACTTATTAATACAGTGCACCCTCGACTTATGGCAGGGGAACTGTTCCAGTGGCATACCCTAAGTTGATTTCCACCGTAAGTTGATGCCAACGTAAGTAGCTGGGCCATAGCGCTGTCTACAAACATGCTAACAGCAGTAACAGACACTGTAGCGCTGTTAACATGGGTTATGGTGCAGTAATTCATGTTAACGGCAGTAATGGGCGCCTTAGAGCTGTTAACATGGATTATGGTGTAGTAATCCATGTTAATGGCACTGATGGTGCAGCTAAGACGCCATAAATATTTAGCACTGTACATTACTGTACAGTATACTGTAGAATGTGTTAATACTGTACTGTATATGGTACAGAGAGAGAGAGAGAGGGAGGCAAAGGAAACTAACTTAATTTTGCAAGTATCTTTTACATTAGGACAATTGAGGTTACTGTACCATTTCTCTCTTACTGTAGATGCTTTCCAATGTGCCTTACATTTAATCCTATGGTGACTTGTACAGTGAAGGAAAACAATTTTACCTCTGTGATGACCATACAAATTGTTGTACAGTACTGTATATACTGTGTAGTACTATTTTTTGGAATGAAAATATTATAATTAGTAAACTGTTTGTACAGTATGTACTGTAACAAAGTACAGTATACAGAAGTACTACAGTAAAATAGATTTTGCTGTACAGTACTGTATAATATAAATCAAATAATATAGTGTACCAAAGAATGTACAGTATAAAAATGGAAAAAAAAAATTCCTTACTTTTAATTTGTATTTGTCGTGCCGCATGACCCCTGTTGACAAGATGCACCAGAAAGTACGCAATAAATTTTTCTGGAAGAATATGTTTTCTTCAGTGGAGAATTTTGTGAAGGGTTGTTCTATATATAATTCATGTAAACTGGCAAGAGTTACGTCATGTAAATTGGGGTCTTTTCCTATCCCTAGTAGGCCTTTTCAAAGGGTTCATATGGACCTTTTAACTTACTTTTGTGAATCGGGGTTTGGCTACAGGCATTTGTTAGTGACTGTAGATGAATTAACTAGTTTGTATGGATTTTCCATTGAAAGAATAAGACAGCAGCTGAGGTAGCAGTGACATTTTTCAATGGGTATATTTGTAGATATAGGGTTCCTGAGGTTCTTATTGCTGATAATGGGAGAGAATTTGTGAATAGAACACTAGAGTGCCTTGAGGAAGTCAAGAGGATCCAGAAACTAAATATTCTTCCATATAGGCCCGAAGCTAATGGGTTGTGCAAGCGAGCTAATATCAGTGCTCGAACCCCTTAGTGTTACAGTGGGTGGTAATGATACTAATTGGGATCGCTTTGTCGACGTGGTACAACGTAGCATAAATACAATGATTATCCAGTTATCCAGTTTGGGGTGCATTTGATTTGTTGCCCATACCTTCTCATTGTGACGATACAATTAGACCATTATACTGTGCAGTTCTTTCTGTAATGTTGATTTATCACTTTCTCTTGTGCCTTTCATTTGTTGCCCATGTCAAGAAGTTTATTTTTCCTTTATAGATGCTTTATTGTTTCTAGCTTTGTTGTTATAGTAGCGTTTTGAGTCCCAGGAGGCTTTAAGAAGACACAGTGCATGCTTTCTCACCTCATTACACACTGATTAAAATATACATTAGATTTACAGAATTAAATGAATCGAAGTACGAATCAAAGTGTGAGCCTTTCTTCTTCTTAATCCACAACTGATGAGGTTCTCGACCTCACTCCACCAAGGCTCTGTTTCTTCTTCTACTTCTCTCTGTTCCTTATCTTCCTTCCCTTTTAAAGGGTTTTCAAAATAGAATGCCCATCCTACAATAGGCGGGCAACAGCTTCTGTCCAGCCCTTGGTAGATGTCTAATTTGCTGAAGACTTATCTAAGGACATCCTGCTGGGTGTAATTAGATGAATTAACTCCTCCTACGAAGGAGGTTCTTTTTATGTCACTGGAAGTCATGATTTCCGGCAAGATTGAACACCTAAGCCCATAGGCTAGCTTGGTTTAAAAATTCTTTTAACGATTTCAGTAGATTATACTGGCAGCCTTTTTGACTAACTGTGCATAACACATCCTGTTTCGCTATTCTATCTCTCTCTCTTTGTTTGTCTCGTTTCATTATTATTCTATTCTCTCTCTCTCTCTCTCTCTCTCTCTCTCTCTCTCTCTCTCTCTCTCTCTCTCTCTCTCTCTCTCTCTATATATATATATATATATATATATATATATATATATATATATATATATATATATATATATATATATATATATATATCACTGGTTCTCTTGTCTGTTCTTATTCTCTCTGTTATATTTACATTATTCATATATCATTACATCACTCGGTTACCTACCAAACATTGTCCTCAATGTTTAATTAAACATAGTGAAATGGATACAATGATTAACCCTTAAACGCCAAGCCTCTATTTACAAAAACGTCTCCCGTATGCCAGTGGCGTTTGGGAGTTAGCGCCAAAGCGGAAAAAATGTTTTTTTCAAAAAATCACAGCACGCTTAGTTTTTAAGATTAAGAGTTCCTTTTTGGCTCCTTTTTTTGTCATTGCCTGAAGTTTAGTATGCAACCATCAGAAATTAAAAAAAATATCATTATCATATATAAATAATTGAAATATAAGAGCAAAAAAAAAAAAATTTTCATATATAATTTTATAAAAATCGCTGTGAGTAAAGCGGTTAAAGCTAACGGATTATTTTTTTTCTTTGTATTGTACACTAAATTGCGATGATTTTGGTATATAACAAATTGTAAAGCGATCAAAGCAACACAGAGAAAATATTATCACAATATGATGCATGAATCCGATGTAACATGAGCGCAGGAAAAAATTTTTTTTCAAAAATTCACCATAAGTCGAAATATTGTGCTAGAGACTTCCCGTTTTTGTTGAAAAATGAAGCTAATTGATTGAATATTACTAGACTGTAAGACTGTAAGTGTTTTAGCTTACAATTGCAGTTTTCGACCATTTCGGTCGAGTTAAAGTTGACCGGTCAAATTTTTTCTATTTATTGTAATTATATGAAAATATTTCAAAACTGATAAAAGCTACAACCATGAGTTATTTTCTGTTGTATTGTACATGAAATTGTGCACATTTTCATATATAAAAGTTTATGTAACGACTAATATAAAATGGTGCAAACATTACGACAACGTGTTTAAAGAATTTCTGAGATGTTGGCCGAGTTACGATGCGGACGTAAGGAAAATGTTTTTTTTTAAATTCACCATAAATCGAAATATTGTGCTAGAGACTTCCAATTTATTGCAAAATAAAGGTAAATGATTGAATATTACTAGAATGTAAGAGTTTTAGCTTACAATTGCATTTTTACCATTTCCATGAGGCGGTCGAGTTAAAGTTGACTGAAGGTTGAAATTTTGGCAGTTATCGAGATTTATATGAAAATATTTCCAAACTGATAAAAGCTACAACCCTGGGTTGTATTTTGTTGTATTTTACATGAAATTGCGCACATTTTCATATATAAAACTTTACATAACGGCTAATATAAAACAGTGCAAAAATTACGACAAAATGATGAAAGAATTTCTGAAATTTTCTAAAGGCCGAGTTACCAGCGGATGTAAGGAAAAAGTTTTTTCAAAAATTCACCATAAATCGAAATGTTGTGCTAGAGACTTCCAATTTGTTGCAAAATGAAGGTAAATGATTGAATATTACTAGAATGTAAGAGTTTTAGCTTACAATTGCATTTTTCGGCCATTTCAGTCGAGTCAAAGTTGACCGAAGGTTGAAATTTTTTGTAGTCGCGACGATGTACGTCCACTTGGCACCCAACAGACAATTTAGTCGACGTATGATACGTCCAGTAGGCGTTTAAGGGTTAAACTTGCAATAAAATAAAATGGATATAATAAAAATTATTTCTCCAACTGTGGAGGAAAAGAAATAAAGTTCATCAAAACATTCTAAAAAAAAATTATCACATTGAAAGATCAAATACTATTAAAACATCAAATACTAAAGGAATACATATGGATAATACACATATGATCAATAAACATCAATTTTCAATTATTATTATTGAGTTCTGTCAATATCCCTTGTATTTTTTTGATAAGATTTCTCACTATTTGATAAACAAAATAACAGCAATCAATATTACCATCAGATTTACTAATGATAAAATTGGGGAGACAGTTTCTTTATATAGTAGAAATATTCATCAACATAGTTCAAATTTTCAAGCTTCTTTAATTCTAACTGAGACAAGTTAATTTCATTTATTTTATGTGAATAATTCTTATATGGCACATGTTTGTTGAAGTTAAATGTTGTGAAAAGATGAGGTTCATAATATAATTGGTTTGCTATCACTAAATGACATGATGATGTAAAAGATTTAACATTTTTAAACCTTATTTCTGTGGTAATGTTGTATAATTTCATTTTAGCTACAACAGTATTTAGTGAAAATACAAAGAATTCTTGATCAGTTATAATGCTTGAAATGTTTTCTCATAATTTGTGGTACATACATCTTTTTCTTGGTTCTGGTTTAACACATATTCTTGAATACAGGGATAATCATTAGTATTCTTATACAGGTTATCAAAATTACATATATATTCTTGTTCTTTTAACAGAATACATTCATCAAATTGTTTATCAGTGAAGAATGACAATAGTAGAGAGTGTTCTTTTAATGCAAAATGCCTGATTGTTCCCTTTTGAATGATTGCTTTACCATTAATGGGTAGACAGTGATTAATGTGTGATCCTAGTATTGAAAGGTACAATTAAAATTTTATCATAAAGCACTTTGGCACTTATTAAATTATAGTACATGAATACATCTTCCACAAGTGGCCGAAAGTGTTTTTCCATGATGCAAAACCTAATAATTTCTTCTAATTCTGTAGGAGTGATTAGTGTTGGGCTCAAAATACCTTTGTAAGCAAGCACAATGACATTTAATGTTTTTATGTTCCTGTAATATCACTTTACTTTCTAGAACAAATGTATTTAAAAATGGTGTTTTCTGATTGACTTGATTTATAAAACTTTTCAATTTTCTATTTTTTCTCCATTTTGATTTTGTCTACTCTTTCTTTTCCATGTTCTACATTTGCTTCGATACATATAGGTTTCACTACATATTTTACATTATGATATTTTCACTACATACATTATATTTATAACACTTTCAGTCTAATACTAATACATACACATATACATATTTAACTCTGTCTGTTTCCTAGATTATATCTTTTGTTTACAACATTATCTACAGCATTTTTATGTCTTATGTTAACTGTAACTTCAGTGGACCATGGATCTGTTTTTACCAGTTTTATATGATTCCAGTGAACTACTTTTTCCTTTAGATCACTCTCCTTGATTACTCTATATTTGTTTAATTTTAAGTCTTCTACAACTCTATATGATGCAGTGAACTTGGGAGAAACCTTTACATTTGGCCCTTCTTGAACATGATTTTGTACATAAATTTGAGTACCCACTGTAATGTCTTGTTCAATGGTACCTTTATTATAATATTGGCTTGAGTGTTATGAACCTCTTTTAATTTTGCCTTTGTTTTCATGATTGTCTCGTAAGTACGTCTGGTCTTCCATGCAACATAGTCATCATAGTTATAAGTATGTCTGGATGGTGTTGCATCGTCTAATAATGTGTTAGGCATTCTTTTCTGACAACCATATAGCAAATAATGTGGGGATTCTCATATTGTCTCATTGACAGTATTATTCAATGTGAACTGTACGTCCTCTATTGCTAAGTTCCAATCTTCTGTCCGTGGACTCACTAAAGTTTTCAGGATATCCTTTATTTTACGATTAGTTCGTTCTACTGCTCCATTAGAACTTGGTTTATAAGCGGTTATTTGACACTTATTATTTCATAAAATTCACATATTTTCTTTAAAGATCACTAGTAAATTCAGCAGCATTATCAGAAAGAAGAACTTGTGGACATGAATGTCTTATGATAATTCTAGATTTAAGAGCTTCTGCTACTGTGCTGCATCTTACATGGTACGATTTCTACATATCTAGTTAGATAGTCTAAAATGGGTTTAATTTTGATGGATATTTCTCAAGTGGAGCTTTAAGATTTACGTTACCTTTATGTTGATTACAAACAATACAATTGTGTATAAAGTTTTTGGCATCTTTATTACAATGTTGCCAAAAATAATTCGATTTTGACAAAGGAAAAATCTATTTCTGAGAGGGGCCCGTGTCACCCGGTGAAATAGTCCATTCAGCACTTATTTCTAGGTAATTCCGTTGCTAGATACCAGAGAAAGCTAAATGAAATGCTGGAGTTACTACCCCCAGAGCGAGCTCCACTAGATGGAGTCGTGTATGGAAAAGGGTGAACTACAAAAACACGGAACCTTATCCTATAGAGATTCCCAATGTCAAAAGTCCCAACGAGAGAGGTGCGATACAAGCCCATGCACTACTTTGGACTGTATACAAGGCAACACTAGCCGCATTCCATGTTAGCACCCACCTCACTAGAATGAAGTTTATCAAGGGAGGAGAATGAAAAACAGGGGTGGGTCACCGGGTGTCCACGGGCCCCTCTCCAGAAATAGATTTTTCCTTTGTCAAAATCCTTTTTCTGGATCGGGGTCCCGTGTCACCCGGTGAAAATAATAACAGAGAAATAAACATCATTCTTATGCTATTAAAGACTTAAATAGAAACGTTGAAAACTAGGAGAATTCTACCCTGAACATTAGTAAGGTCCTCTAAGTTCATGTAATGAAAATAATGTAAGTGGTCACCGTCTAAGATCATGAGCTTAGAATAGCACCTGAATAGGCTTGTATTAAGAAAATACTTCCTGCCTAATAGCAGACCCAATGACAGTGCCCCCTTTTTTTTTTAAAGGAGAGGACCTGACAAAATTGCGAGTCCTGTCTAAAAAAGCCTGCAAGGAGAAAACTGGACACAGAAACAGACCTTGTAAAAGGGAGTACTTTCCAAGGTGACCACCGAAAATGAGGACCTTCAATTGTAGATAGAAAGTTAGGGTGAGAATTCACAACACTACCCCTGATGAGGGGAAACCAAAATGATTGGTTCCGCCAGACAGGGCAGACAGTACAGGAAAACTAACACTAGAAGCTAAGCTGATTAAAAATTTTTGGGACTTCTTTAACAAGGAAAGGTAAGAACAAGATGATTGTTGGTTACTGAAGCTAACTCCGATACATTACTCAAAGACCAGGAAACCGAATGTGGACGGAGTACTGTTCTTAGACGAACACAGACCTTAGGGATGAAAGTTAAGAGCCTGTGAGTCTGGTTCCAACAAAACACTTTCCTCGAGGCCAATGCGGCCGCATCAGTACTGTAGCTTCGAAAACTATGTGAAGAGTGCTAGTTACTTAACTGCAGAACCATACTGCAGTAGAGTAGGATCCCTTAACTGATTTCAGGAAAACAGTAATAACAGGACCAATATCAGTTTCCTCCTAAACTGTAAGATTCACAAAGACCACAAAGCCAGGACATCAGAGTTTGAAGGGCTGGCGCAGGCTGAGTTTATACCAGACGGGACAGCTTGATAGTTTGTGGCTGAATTGGGTTGCAAACAGACATACTTCCAGGCCCAGGAAAAGGTCACAAGACTACCTGAATGACGCTCCGTCTAGGGACTATTCTGACACCAGGGGAGGCCCTGGATAGGAAAAAAGCAGTGACCTTTTGGACCCTACGAGAAGGGCGGTAGACAGAGGCACCTGCGTCTGTTGGTTATGGAGAAGAATGAACCATAACCTGAAGAAACAATTCGAGTCCAAAACCACTTGTTTACCAGCGCACTATTGCTGTTTTGTTCAGAACCAGCCTAAAGGAAACCTCTTGGGGAAGAAGTTTCCCAAGGACAGGAAGACTGTCACCGCCCTCCAAAGCGTTGATATGGAACTGCGAACGTGACCGACTAAGTACCATGTACTTCATTGGGCCAAAAATATCCACCTCACCCGCCCAGAGAGGTGACGGTGTGGAATACTGAGGCCGGAGGGGAAAGCTGGAGAGGAACTGACTTCGGTAAGCACTCTGATAGTTGTGCAAGGCGGAGGCCACTATTCAAGCAGGAGGAATCAGGAGACACGTCCTGACTCCGCCATACCCAGTCATAAACTCCAGCTTTGACTTCAGAAGGAGAACCGCCACTGAAGCAAACTGGAAAACAAGACCTTTTCTTGGGCACGGCGAGAGGTATGCTTGAGTTGATGAAATGATAGGACGTCCTTGCTATCTCTTTCCACTTAAACTGGATTCATAACTACGGAAGGCTACCCTCCTGAATCAGGTGGGATTCCTTCCTGGTTACTTAGAAGCCCAAAGACTCTAGAAACCAATTATAATGACCGGTGCCCTCCGGCAATTCCCGACGCTGGGTGCCCAAATGAGCCAGGCAACTAGATATGCAGCTAGCATAGCCTCCTAATACCGGAGCTGTTGAACTGCAGTATTGTTCAAACTGGCAAAGACTCTGGAGCCGCATTGAGGAGGGCATGAACCTGAAGGGGTACGCCTGCTCCCCGAGTCTGAATCCCAAGAAGGGATAGGACCTTTCTGCAACCAAGATGTGAAAGGAAGCGGCGGAAAGGTCTATAGAGGTGGTTCTGGCTCCACGCGCAGTAGGATCCGAACCCACAAGACTGTAAGCAACCGAGACTTGCCGCATGAATAAGGAAAACAACGGGACACGCCGGAAAAATTTTCCAGTGGAAGGGAACTTCCTTGGCAGACTGAAAAAGCCTGACAGGCCATTCACAAAGACCCCAGAACTCTGGCCGGAGGCTGATTGAACCTGATTTTGGGGAACAACAGTCAGCTCCACCCGGGCCCTGATAACTATACTCTGGGCCCAGGAACTGAAGTTCCAGTGGCCCCGAAAATGGTACAGCCTCCCACCCATATGAGAAATACTACAGGGAGGAGGCTTGATTGCCTCCCGTGAAGCGGATGCCTTCCCAATTTCTCGGAGAGGTAGGATGCTTCCCTGCTCCTATGATAACCCCGAGGGTCAGAGCCTCTGGCCAAATGTCTAGTGAAAATTCTTTCCTTAGGTTTTCGTATGAAGCAAAGAAAACTCAGCGGAGGCACATGGGGAGGCAGAGACACAGGGGTGTTACAAAGGGCTGATGTGTTGGCTGAACCCGCACACATCGAGGTGGAGGCTGGGAGTGAGCTGACGGCTGTCTAGGGGCAGAGACCTGAAGAGCCTGCACCACCGCCTGAGCAGGGGGCTCTTGAATTACATATTTTTCTTGCCGGACTTGGGACAGGTTCCGGCAAGAACAGACCGTTTCTGCTCAAGGGTAGACACCCATGAGAACGGAGGCTCTGGGTAACATTAGTAGCCCCAGACGGGCCGTAACAACGCCCACCTGGGAAAAGATTAATTCTCTAGGTAGTGAAACTGTTCACAAGATTTTTCAGCTCAAGGCGGAACAGGCAAGCCTGACTTACCCCTGTTTCAGCTTCCGAAAATTGACTCGGAAGCTTAGGAGCTGTACGCTGAATAAATTAGAAGCGTAGTCCGGGGTAAGAAGATTCACTGTGAATGTATCTGTGATATCTGTCTCCGGAAATGCCTCAGCGATACATTTTCAAAACAAGCCTGTTGATAAGAGGGCTACATTCGGAGCACTGGGGGTAAGAAACAGGGCTCTCAAAGAGAGCATGGTAAGACCCACAGCTGGCGTGAACTTGGAATTCTCCGCCTGCCACTCCGTTAGAGTTCTCAGGGAGACGATGTGTCCAGCCCTAGCTGAGGGCTCACTTATGGATCCTGCCAGACAGATGCCATGTTCGTTCTGACAGTCTGGTAAAACCCGGATAAGAGGATACCAGACCGGAATGGAAGAAATGCCCTTCCACCAACCTCCGTGTGCCCACACCCCGACAGGAGGGTGCCTTCATGCTGGGAAGCATAAAGGGAAGGCGCCAAGATTCCCCAGACTGGAGGGGAAAAGAAGTGGAGGTGTCCGAACGATAGAATTCGGAACGGAGCAGGACTTAACAGGTGATCCATTGACAATGAGTCTTGAGATTAATCTCTTGGGATTTAAGCTCCTGGGAAAGGGAAGGCACGGACCATGAGGTAGATAGTTAGTTTAAAGGTTGACAATGACCCTCAAATCGAGCTCCTTATAAGGAGACCCGTAAAAGAGTTTTCAACAAAGGAAGGAGGGGGTAACCGCCTTGCTTTGCTTGGGCCGTGTCCTTTTCCAGAAGACAAGGCCAAACTCGTAGATGGCACCGGATTAGAGATCCGAGACGTCCTCGAGGGGGCCCGGAGCGGGTCTTCTTGGTTTAAAAAAGGTTTTTTTTTTTTTTTTTTTTTTTTTTTTTAAGGGACGGTAGACCAGGAAGTATGTCTGTTTGCAACCCAATTCAGCCACAAACTATCAAGCTGTCCCGTCTGGTATAAACTCAGCCTGCGTCAGCCCCCTCAAACTCTGATGTCCTGGCTTTGTGGTCTTTGTGAATCTTACAGTTTAGGAGGAAACTGATATTGGTCCTGTTATTACTGTTTTCCTGAAATCAGTTAAGGGATCCTACTCTACTGCAGTATGGTTCTGCAGTTAAGTAACTAGCACTCTTCACATAGTTTTTGAAGCTACTACAGTACTGAACGCCGCATTGGCCTCGAGGAAAGTGTTTTGTTGGAACCAGACTCACAGGCTCTTAACTTTCATCCCTAAGGTCTGTGTTCGTCTAAGAACAGTGCTCCGTCCACATTCGGTTTCCTGGTCTTTGAATAATGTATCGAGTTAGCTTCGGTAACCAACAATCATCTTGTTCTTACCTTTCCTTGTTAAAGAAGTCCCAAAAATTTTTAATCAGCTTAGCTTCTAGTGTTAGTTTTCCTGTACTGTCTGCCCTGTCTGGCAGAACCAATCATTTTGGTTTCCCCTCATCAGGGGTAGTGTTGTGAATTCCTCACCCTAACTTTCTATCTACAATTGAAGGTCCTCATTTTCAGTGGTCACCTTGGAAAGTACTCCCTTTTACAAGGTCTGTTTCTGTGTCAGTTTTCTCCTTGCAGGCTTTTTAGACAGGACCTCGCAATTTTGTCAGGTCCTCTCCTTTAAAAAAAAAAAGGGGGCACTGTCATTGGGTCTGCTATTAGGCAGGAAGTATTTTCTTAATACAAGCCTATTCAGGTGCTATTCTAAGCTCATGATCTTAGACGGTGACCACTTACATTATTTTCATTACATGAACTTAGAGGACCTTACTAATGTTCAGGGTAGAATTCTCCTAGTTTTCAACGTTTCTATTTAAGTCTTTAATAGCATAAGAATGATGTTTATTTCTCTGTTATTATTTCACCGGGTGACAGGTTGATCCAGAAAAGGATTTTGACAAAAGGAAAAATCTATTTCTGAGGGGCCCGTGTCACCCGGTGACCCACCCCTGTTTTTCATTCTCTCCCTCCTTGATAAACTTCATTCTAGTGAGGTGGGTGCTAACATGGAATGCGGCTAGTGTTGCCTTGTATACAGTCCATTGAGTAGTGCATGGGCTTAATCGGCACCTCTCTCGTTGGGACTTTTGACATTGGGAATCTCTATAGGATAAGGTTCCGTGTTTTTTAGTTCACCCTTTTCCATACACGACTCCATCTAGTGGAGCTCGCTCTGGGGGTAGTATAACTCCAGCATTTCATTTAGCTTTCTCTGGTATCTAGCAACGGAATTACCTAGAAATAAGTGCTGAATGGACTATTTCACCGGGTGACACGGGACCCTCTCCAGAAATAGATTTTTCCTTTGTCAAAGTCCTTTTTCTGGTTATGATTCTGCTTGTCTTTTTAATTCCTGGATGTCCTGCTAACTTATATGAGTGTGTTAGTTCTAAAACTTCTCTGATTAGTGTTTTTAGGATGTATAGTCGAGAACAACCATTCTTCTCTGTTGGCCTTTTATGCAACAATCCATTTATTAACTGAAAATTAGGTTTTAATGATTCATCTAGTATTGACTGGCCTATTTGTCTGATTTCTGCATCATTTTCTTGTTGTATTTTTACTCTTAGATCTAAATCTACCACTTGACAACTAAAACCAAAGGTATTAGTGGTAAAGTATTTTTCTGTTTCTTCTTGCAATCTGGATAATGCATCTGCCAAGGTGTTAAATTTCCCTGAAATATATCTGAATTCTGGGGCAAATTCTAATACACTAATGAACCATCTATTGAACTTCATGTTGTTGGTAAAGGCTCTCTTTTTAAATAAGTCACAAATGGGTTTGTGATCAGTGAGCACATTAACCTTATGACCTAAAAGTATGTCTAAATTTCTTTAGACCCCAATATAAAAGTAAACACCCTCTTTCTGTGGTACTATAGTTTCTTTCTGCTGGATTTAAAACTCTACTAGCATAATATACTGCCCTCATTCTAGCTCCTAGTCCTGTCCTTGAGGCATCACAAGCTAAGTAAAAGTCTTTGGAAAAATCTGGTTAGACTAAAACAGGGTTCCTGGTCGTTTTGCTCTTTAGTGTTTGAAAGGCTGTTTCTTGTTCATCTTTCCATTCTTAATTAATATCCTTCCAGGTTAATTCTGTTAAGGGTTTGGCTATAGTAGCAAAACCCTTTATAAAAGGTCTATAATAACCTACCATACCTAGGAACCTCCTGAATGCTTTTAAATTAGTCGGATCTGGGTAATCAATTATTGCCTTTATTTTACCTGCCTGCATGCACAGTCCATCTTCACTAATTACATGACCCAGTTATTCTAAGGATTTCATCAGGAATTGACATTTCTTGAGTTTTATTTTTAGTCCTGCAATTCTTAATCTCTTTAGGACCATTTCTAATGTTCTGAGGTGCATTTCCAAATCTTTGCTAAAAATGATAACATCGTCCAAGTATACTGCAACATTTTCTATATCCTAGAATTTGTAACATTAATCTGACAAATGTTAATGGGGCTCATGTTAGACCAAATGGCATTACTTCAAACAGTAAATGTTCGTTATGTGTACTGAAGGCTGTGAATTGTTTCGATTCCTCATCTAGAGGTACTTGCCAATATCCACTAAGCAAATCTAAGGCTGAAAATACTTTGGCTCCTCCTAATTGAGCTAACATATCTTGGATTACGGGCATCGGCATTCTATCTGGAACTGTGTTGGAATTTAACTTCCTGTAATTTTTTACAAGTCTCCAACTACCATCTTTCTTTGGAACAAGTAACAATGGGGAATTATATGGAGATTTAGAAGGAATTACTACATCTCTTTTCATTTCCTCTATCAAATTGTCAACTATGCGTCTCTGGATTATTGGTAATCCGTAATTAGGAATGAAAAATGGCTCGGCTCCATCATCTAACAAAATTCTATGTTGTAGAACATTTGTTCTTCTTAGTTTATCTCTTCCTATAGCTATTACATTTCTGTATTTCTCTAACACCTGAATTAACTTGTGTCTGTTTTCTGGAAAATCTGTTTTGTTTACTTCTGGATTTATTCTAGAGTTTTGGCCAGTTATAGAGAAAGTTTTTTTTCTTCTACTCTTAGTAAAGGATTCTTAATAGGGATTCCTATGCAAAAGACAATACCTGCGTATAGTGTTAGTCTGTTATCTGAATAGTTTTGGGCATAAACTTTGCAGTTATTACTATTCATGTGGACGAGAGAATTATCCATTCTAACAAAATCTATTAATTCTTCATTCAATAATAGAACATCCTTATCCTTTACATCCTCTTTTGATCTCAAATATATTTTTGTTAAACATTTTGGATACAAAATTACTGCTCTGTTGAGTATAAATTGTACTTTATTATCATCAGCTGTGCTAACACATATTTCTTCTTCTTTTATGTCTGAAAAATAGCAGAGTTCTGTATCTCCAGTGGTTTCTTCTGTTACTTCTGTTATACTATTTATGTCTGATTTATTTATTTTATCTAAAAGTAACACTTCATTTAGTATTTTCCCTTCACTTTCACAACTCATTACTACATTGCTATAATTATATGTATAGGAGCCTTGAGTTTCGTTAGATTCAGTGTTTTAGTCATCATAATTATTTATATCTGGGTATATATCATCTGTATGTGCACATCTCAACAATTCTGTCTTCTGTAATTGTGGGAATTTCTTTTTATCTGTTTTTATTTTATCTTGCTTGTTCTGGTTACTTATCAGTCTTTCCTGTATGTCTGTCTCGCTTGTCAAAACTGTCTCAGACAAGTTGATCAGATTTGGGTGAAACTTTTCTTCGTCAAGTGTAAAACATACGCTCTTCTGATTATCCTGTTTCAGCTAATCTTTCCTTCACTACTATCTACTATTATTCCACATCTCCTCATTAACTTAAATGAGAACAATAATTGTGTGGGAAAAATCTGTCTTCTAAAACTAGAAAACTTTCAATAAATTTGTGACAAAATATTTATTTCTAAGTTCACATTCCCCAGACCTATAATCTGTTTCCCTGCTATTCCTTTTATTACTCTAGTTTGACACTGAATCTGAGTTTCTGCAATGCCTAAATATCTGGTTAAAGATATTTTATCAATTATATTTATATTACTAACCTGAATCAATGAGTACAGTACATTTCTTTTCATTTATTGGAATCTTTACAATAGGTACATCTTTTCTGTCTATTTCTTCCTCTTTCATGGCAAATATTACTTCTTTGCTATGTAAATAGGAAAATGTGGATGAGCCTTCATTTCCCATTGTAACTATTTCTCTCTTTCATCACCTTGAAGGGATTTACTTTCTTTTCTCTGTAAAGGGGTTAATTGTCACTTACTGGAAGATTTATTTATATTTGGGCGACTGTCACTTATCTCTATAATATCTCTATTGGCTTCCTTATTATTGAACCAACAGTTTTTAGTGAAATGTCCGATCTTTTTGCAAACTGCGCAGATTCTAGACTTTCTGCATTTGTTAGTGGAATGATTGGTATACCGGCAGTTTTCATGTTATTTTGATCTAGCCTCTTGAGCTGAATTATTCTCTTGTTTTGACCTATTTGTGTTTGAATATTGACCATTATGATATCTTATGGGTGGACCGAAGAATGGTCTATTCCTCGATAGACTCTGTCTTCCTAGTACTTGTGCATATTTCCTTTGAAAGGAATTTTGTCTATTCCCTACTTGTCTGGAATTATCATTATACTTGTTATTTCTTTTATATGAATCATGGTTATTTCTGCCTTTCCTTTCATTTTGTGTTTCTGTTACCCCTACAGATTCCTTAGAAAAATCTTTCTTCTGGATTTCTTTCCTCATTGATATTAAAGCTGTAAGGCTATCACTTTTAGGATCAATTTTAACTTTCTTAAAAACCTACTTTTCTTTTCCTCCGAGAGCATTATATATTGTTCCAAATGACAAGTAATTTAAAACATATCTGACTTACCAAATAATTTTCTTCACCACCAAACGCATTCTTGTCTCCTATGGTGATGTTTTTTTAGTTAAGTCTTTAATTACTTTGTGGTGATTCTTCAACGTGTGAAGATTTGCTGTGGATTCTCCATCATAATGCTGGATAAGGAATTTATTAATATTATATAAGGCATCACTTTGACTCACTGGTTCCCAGACTGATAAACAAATTCTTCTAAATTCAGTATATGTGGTAATGTTGCTGAATCTATTGAATTCAAAGTTCTGTGTGCATCACCACTTTCTGAACTAACGAGAAGAAAGGCTTCATTAATTTTAGCTCTTTTATTTGTTATTCCTCTTGCTGATATGCGACTGTCTGCGTCTGCTAGCCACTGGTTCACAGAATATGATTCTAGCCTATTTTTGTCAGGATTTGAACTTTCAAGTCTTCCACAGAATCGTGTGGCTTGCGTAATGATTGCTGCTTGTGCCATTGTTCTAAATTGAAATGTGTTAATATTGTTGTTATTGTTATTATTATTGCTACTTGTGTTACTACTTCCTTGAGTTAATGATATTTGTGAACTTGGCACTGAAATTGGACTTTAACTGTTGTTTGTCTTAAATGGTAATGTCTATTTCTAATTGCATTCCTCAATGCATCAAACAAATCCTGCATTACAATGGTATTCTAAAAATCATAAGAAAATTTATACCCAAATACACAACAGTATTCAAAAAATATTTCATTAAAAGAATGTTATGTTATTAAAAATTCCTATCTATCAAACCTCAAAAAAATTAACAAGATAAAATTTTTGAGAGAGGAATTATAACGTTATATACCTTCTGTGAGAGATGAGATAACTATAAAGTCTTATACCTTTTGAGAGAGATAATTTCCAAATACACTCACTGAGAGAGAGAGATTATAACATTAGTTCTGTTTTTGTTGTTCAGTCTTAACTGTTGTTCTTCACTTTCCTTTTCTGCGATCAACACAAAGCCGTTGTTTTTCGTTCGTTGTAGACACGTCATATCCTGCTGGTCTGGAATAAATTCGTCTTTTTCCTGCTTTGCCGACCTTCAGGGATCCGTCTGCTTCTTAGAATTCACAGTAATATTTATTTCTAAACAGGAAAGTATGTTTCGTCGTACATGTGAAATGTACTCATCAGTTTTTAACAGACTGTATACAGAATCTGTTTGGGTGTGTTTCGATAGCCACCAAAACACATGCTCCTGTTGTTGCTGCTTCACTCGTATCCTTGCGTTGTTTCTCGTTGTTCAATAATGTTTCTTAGTTGTGGGTTTTCCAAGCGGTAATGTTTATAAATATTATATTTCACTTCGAATGTTTCGGCCATCGGTTTACAGTGGGGAATATTTTAAAATTCTGGAGTTTTGCTTGTCAATTCGTTATGATTCACTTCATTCTGTTTTTTAAATTCTTGCGTGTGTATGCTAAGTGTTCATTCGTTGTTTCATCATTCACACAGCACTGATTTCTGTGGATTCCATTATGGCTGCCACCATTTTTATGTTGTGCAGTTCTTTCTGTAATGTTGATTCATCACCTTCTGTTGTGCCTTTCATTTGTGCCCATGTCAAGAAGTTTATTTTTTCTTTATAGATGCTTTATTGTTTCTAGCTTTGTTGTTATAGTAGCATTTTGAGTCCCAGGAGGCTTTAAGAAAAGACAGTGCATGCTTTCTCACCTCATTACACACTAATTAAAATGTACATTAGATTTACAGAATTAAATGAATCGAAGTGTGAGCCTTTCTTCTTCTTAATCCACAACTGATGAGGTTCTCGACCTCACTCCACTTCTACTTCTCTCTGTTCCTTCCCTTTTGAAGGATTTTCAAAATGGAATGCCCATCCTACAATAGGCGAGCAACAGCTTCTGTCCAGACCTTGGTAGATGTCTAATTGGCTGAAGACTTATCTAAGGACAACCTACTAGGTGTAATTAGATATTAACTCCTTCTATGAAGGAGGTTCTTTTTACGTCACCATAAAAAGATTTAAAGATTCCTTTAACGATTTAGCGCTATTAATGATCCCTCTCTCTCTCTCTCTTTTTCTTTGTCTCGTTTAATTATTATTCCATTCTCTCTCTCTCTCTATTATATTTTATATATTGTATATATATATATATATATATATATATTATATATATTATATATATATATTTTATATATATAATATATATATATATATCTCTATCTCTCTATATATATATATATATATATATATATATATATATATATATATATATATATATATATATATATATATATATATATATATATATATGGATTTTGACAAAGGAAAAATCTATTTCTGAGGCGAGACCTGTGTCACCCGGTGAAATTACCATTAGCACTAATTTCTAGGTACAAGTATTGCTAAAAATACCAGAGAAAAAGCTATCAGGAATGCTGGGGTTACTACCCCAGTTCGATCATCTATAATCAAACAGATGTCGGTATATATAAGGGTGAGTGTATGATGTCACTATCACAGGCCCCTGCTCTGTAGAAATCTCCAATGTCAAAAACCCCGGAAAGTGAGGAGCCGACCCACAGCCAACACTCACCGCCCCGCCAACCAACGCCTCCAGCGCCATCTTGAACCATTCCAGGCTAGCACCCACCTCCCAAGCTTGGTATGCCTACCAGGGTGGGAGACTGAGAATATGGGTGGGTCACCGGGTGACTCAGGTCTCGCCTCAGAAATAGATTTTTCCTTTGTCAAAATCCCTTTTCTGAGCTCAACCTGTGTCACCCGGTGAAATTGTAACAGAGAATCATACAAAGCTTGGAGAAACCTTTCAAAAACACAACCAGTTAGATGGAAATAAATAAAAGTACCAGTACAAACTTTAGTTTAATTACCCCAGTAGCAAAAATATAACAAGATTAATGAACAGTCAAACATGACTAATGACTAGGATAAATCTGTATCAAAACTGGAAGGTACCAAGACTTAAATACTAATAATTACAAAACTGGAAGGTACCAAGAAACTTAAACACTAAAATAACAATAAATGTACAATATCACATGTTCAGGAGTCAGGCTGTGAAGCATGCCTGACCTAAGATTAGAAGGCAAGGTAAATAAATGAGGCAGGCAGGCGAGAGAGGAAAAGACAGGGTAATTAAGATCAATACATTAATCTAGGGAGGAAGGAACAATGCTTCCTGCAGCCACTGTAGAGAACTTCAGAGCTTCCAGTGATTTAAGATAGTGGCGTTTGAACACTGATGGTGATTTCCAGCCCGTATATTTTTTAAGATCTTCGAAATTCATATTATGGAAATAATTAGTGAAGGTGGCCACTGCTCGGATATCATGAACCTTAGGTACTGAATCCGGGTTAGCTTGTTTAATAAAATAAAGTATCTGTTGTCTGATGGCCTTTAAGGAAAGTGTTCCTCCTTTTTCCCTGATAAAAAGAGGACCAGACAATACCTGAGAAGTTCTATGTAAATAACCCTTTAGGGTAGTGACTGGGCATAAGGACGGATCCTGTGGAAGGGGGATAACCTTCCAAGGGGACCATCTATCCTGTGGATCTTCATTCTTGGCTAAAAATCTTGGATCCAGGGATAGTAGAACTTCTCCTGACGGGAGGAAATCAACATGGTTCGAACCTCTAGAGAGAGCGGACAGTTCAGAAATTCTGGCACCTGAAGCTAGGCTAATTAAGAATAATGTTTTCCTTAACAGACTCAAATATGGACACTGTTCATTATCAGTGTCTGATGCTAATTTCAGTACATCATTTAGGAACCAAGAAACTGTGTGTGGACGGGTTGCTGGTCTCAGACGAGCGCATGCTCTAGGGATTGACGAAAATTATGAATCTGTTAAGTCAATATTGAAGCCGTGTAAAAATATCTTTTTTAAGGCTGACTTTGCTGTGGTAATAGTACTCGAAGCCAGACCTTTTTCAAACAATGACCTGAAGAATGATATTGCCAGATTCGTGGTCATTACTTGAGCCTCAGATTCTATCTGATGTTAACTTTTTAACTGCTGAATCATACTGTCTGAGAGTAGAGTCCCTCTTATCTGATTCTAAGAACAATGTATTAACAGGATCAATATCCGCACCTCTCTGAGCAGCGAATTTCATGAAGTCCACAAAGCCAGGGCATTTTGAATTCTTGAGGAATCTGACACAGTCCGAGTTTGTACTATTTGGGTCAACTGTGGCCTGGGTATTTGGATGCGCTGGAGCTTCGACTCCAGAAGAAGAGGAAACCAACTGCTCTTTGGCCAGTTGGGTGCTACCAGAGCCACTTGACCTTTGAATGACCTGAGTTTGTGCAAAACTTTCATCAACAGGTTTATTGGTGGAAACAGATAGATTTTCTGCCACATGTTCCAATCTATTGACATTGCATCTGTGGAGTGAGCCAGAGGGTCCAGGTTGGGAGCAACATAACATGGAAGTTTGTGGTTGCTCTCTGTGGCAAACAAGTCTACCTGGAGACCTGGAACCTGACGGCGAATCCACTCGAATGAAGTTTTGTCCAAGGACCATTCCGACTCCAGCGGAGTTGTCCTGGATAGAGAGTCCGCAATGACATTCTGGACTCCTGCAAGATGGGTGGCTGACAAGTGCCAACTGTGCTTTTTCGCCAGGGAGAAAATAGCTATCAACACTTGATTGATCCGGCTTGATTTGGAGCCCCCCCTGTTTATACAATGCACTACTACTGCACTGTCCAAAACCAGTCTGATATGTATCTGTCTGGGTGGACACAGTTTTTTCAGAGTTAGAAATACTGCCATTGCTTCTAGGATGTTGATATGGAACTGGCGGAACATTGTGGACCATGTACCTTGAACTTTTTTGTGTTGGGAATAACCTCCCCAGCCACTTAGGGAAGCGTCTGTGTGAATCACCAGTGATGGAGGAGGAAACTGGAGGGGTACTGACTTTGATAGGCTCTTGACTGTGGACCACGGCCGGAGTCTTTTCCTCAACACCGGCGGAATTAATGACACCTTGTCTCTGAGCTTGATATTGGCACGTCTCCGCCACACTTTGTTTATGTCTTTCAGTTTGGCTTTCAGAAGCAGATCTGTAACAGATGCGAACTGAAGAGAACCCAGGACCCTCTCCTGAGTACGGCGAGAGGCTTTCCTGCATTTGAGGAACTGCCTGGTGGCTTTGGCTATTTCTCTCCTTTTGGCTGGTGGAAGAGATAGTTTGTGTGAGTCTAGGTCCCACTGGATACCTAGCCACTGGAATCGAGCCTCCGGAACTAGGCGGGATTTCTCCCTGTTTATCTGGAAGCCTAGGGATTCCAGGAACTCGATCACTATGGCTGTAGCTCTCCGGCATTCCTCGGCGTTGGATGCCCAAATTATCCAATCGTCCAGGTATGCGGCTAACATGTAAAGCCATCATCCAGGGTAGTGGGACCATTAATTGTCTGAACTGAGCATGTTTTCTTGGTGACTTCCCATTTTCCAGCTCAATTAGTCACGCCTAAAACGTGCCAGGTGCATTTTTAATCATTTTTACTTTATGCGTATTTATACAAATGTCACACATTGTGTATCACATGTTTCTTCATTCACAGGCATCAAGACTGTATCCATATTGTAGTTCTGTATGTTTTGTATTGTAATTTGTACTCGTTCACTGCATATTATTGTTTATTGTTTCGACCTCAGGTCACAGTCAATTCCATTGTCTCTCGCGGGCCAGCGTCAGTCGGCCGCTATATAAACTGCCTGGATCTGTAATAAAGTAGCAGTAACTTTTACCTGCTCGTTTCTTTGACACCTTACAACATGATCCCCTGGGACCGTAACTGTTGAACTACTGTTTCTGCCAGCTTGGTGAAAATTCTGGGTGCTATGTTGAGCCCGAATGGCATGACTCAGAATGAGTAGGCTTGATTTCCTAGTTTGAATCCTAGGTAAGGAGAGAAGTTTCTCGCAATCGGGACGTGATAATATGCGTCTGAAAGATCTATAGAGGTGGTGACGGCTCCACGGGAAGTAGAGTCCGCACCTGCGAGATTGTAAGCATGCGAAATTTGTCGCATTGAATGTAAAGATTGAGATGAGACAAGTCTAGAATTACTCTTTGCTGACTGGAACCTTTCTTCAGAACGCTGAACAGTCTGCCCTGAAATTTCAGGTGTCTCACTTTCTTTATAGCCCTCTTTTGCAGCAGTTCCTTTGCGAAGTCCAGGAGGGCTTTGGATGGGGGCTGATGGAACCTGACTAGTGGGGGAGGACCCTTGCTCCAACTCCACCCCAGACCTTTGGAGACTATGCTGTGGGCCCACGGGCTGAAGGTCCACTGGTCTCGAAACAGATACAGCCTCCCGCCTACCTGAGGATGTTCATTGGGAGGGGGAGGGCTTACCTCCTCTGCTGCCCCAGCCTCCTCTTCCCCGAGAGAGGGAACGTAATGCAGCCTTGCCTCTAAAGGAGGCTCTTGCTCTGCTTCCCCTTGCGTTCCGGTTAAAACCCCGAAACGACCCCTGGCCCTCATACGAGGGGTTGAAAGCCGGAGACGTGACGTAGGTTGGGGAAGCAAGGGAATGCTGAGCAGGCTGCATCAGCACGAACTGTTGAGGCTGGGCCTTGGAGGTTGAAGGCTGACCGACCTGGGAGACCGGTACAGCCTGCATTACGGTCTGGGTATGCGGCCTCTTAAATTTCCTGAACCGTTTCCATGGCCTATTATGGGATCCGGCGGACTCGGAGGCCTTCCTCTTGGAAGGAGGACCCCAGCGGGAGCGGAGACTCTGACTTGCCCTAGTTGCCTCTGCCAGGACACTGCTCACTTCGCTCTCGGGGAAGATATTGGTACCCCAGAAAGAGCTTTTCATGAGTCTATTAGGCTCATGCCTTATGGTGGCATCTGCAAAGATGTGTTTGCGGCAGTTCATTCTTGCCACCATAAAGTCATAAAGATCCGCTTGAAATCCCGCCAGCAGAGATTTGGTCAGGACTTGGAAGAGAGGATCCTCAGAGTAGATCATAGCCGTTGCTTCCGTCAGGCACAGGGAATTCATAGACCGACTCAGCCTGCACCTGGCTTCGAACTCCGTCTTCAAAAGAGCCTCCGGAAGCTGTTCGCTAAACAGAGTCGAAGCGCAGTCCGGGTCGAGTCTGCCCACCGTAAATGTGGCTGGAGCTCCTGCCCAAAATTCTGAATTTCCGGGGAAGACGAGGGAAGTGGGATCTGTCTCCCGGAGCTGAGGCAGCGGCTTACCCTCTATGCATGCCTGAGAGGTCACCAAGGCTACTTTTGACATGCAGGGAGTGGGAACCTTATCCCCCAAAGAGAACATAGTAAAGTTCCCTTTGAAGGGGGTCATCTTGGTATTATCTGCCTCCCACTCCGTCAGGGTGCGCAGTAAGGCAGACTGAGCTTGGTCCCTTGGGAAAATAACTGTTTCCTTAGGGACCTTGTCTGATCTAATCCATGCCTCTTCCGTCAACCTGGCGTAGCCTGGGTAGGGAGGCACCAGGTCGGGTGGGAAGAACTCCAGCTCTTCCAACCTGCGAGTCCCTAAACCCTCAATAGTAAGGGTATCTTCATGCCGGGGAGCATGAAGAGCCAAACGCCAAGGGTTTCCCTTATCAAAGGGAGGAAGGGTAGAGGCATCCGGAATGGGGTGTGACTGCACCGCCCCTCCGGAGCGCACGAACCCGGAGAGCACGCTCTCCTGGTTCTGCATCCTCTCAGCTAAAGACTTCCAATGGTCATCGGAAGCCTTAAGGCCCGAGGCGAGCTGAGAAGAGAGATGGCTCAATTTATCCTCTACTTTTTTATCGAGCTTTTGCAGAAGGAATTCTGCAAAAGTCTCAGGGTCAAAAGCAGGCTGAGGGGGGGGGACTCGCCTTAACTGCCCTGGATCTCGACCCCTTGACAGGGGGAGTAGCATTACTAGTCGAAGCCACCGGACTAGACGCCCGTGACTTCAAGGGAGGTAGAGGAGTAGCCTTACGAGAGCCAGAAGACTTGTAGCCCTTGGACTTCAAGGTCTTCTTCACCTTGGGGACAGCAGATCTAGACCTGTCCTCAAGGTAGGACGACTTCTGAAAACCCTGGAAGGAAGAAGTTGATGAAGAAGGAGAGTTAAAAAGGGAGCTCGCTCCCCCTGCCTCACTTACCTCCTTACCTTCTACCTGGTCCGATTCTACGTGCATTGGTTCTAGGTCGAGGTTAATGGCCGCCACTTCCTCCGTCACCTCCCCGCAAAGGTTGTCATCTTGGGAGGGTTGCGTCTCGACCCGGATCTGCTCAATTAAGGGGGCGGCTACTTCTGTTGGAACTGCAGCAGAGATCCGGGCGCCGGGGTAGAGTAGATTACAGATGAATTCAGATAGAATGTAAGGCTTCCCCGACGGGACGTTCCTCCCAAACCCGCCGACCCAAGCCTTCAGGGTCGACATCGAAGAGTCACGGGAAGTACGGTCGGCCTGGAAGAGAACAAGGGCTTACTAAACCAGACACTAGACGTTATATTCAACAATATAAGCAATAGTCAAGTAAGACTAAAGGCTAGCGGACTTGAAGCTTACCGACTCGTCCATCACCTGCTCATACAGAGCGTAGCATACTTCACAACCGTCCGGGTGCCAGACGACCAAATCCCCCACCCGGACTGCACAGCCGGAATGGGAACGGCAAACCACATGGCCGTAAGGTTGGTGCAAGACCGCCGTGCACCCGGGCTCCTGACAGCGTACCATCTGTAAGTGGATATATACATGAGTATGCTAATTAAGGCGTGCCGGAGTAGAGCCGGTGGAGATAGAAGCCTTAAATTAGTGATGGAGCATGCTTATTGACAAAATTAGAACCTGCCGGAGTAACCCGGCTGAATAATTATAATATACAATACATGAACAGATGAGTTAAGGACCGCCGGAGTAAATCCGGCGGTTATAGTACACCTTAACCTAAGATCATGCAACATTTCAAATAGCAATTAACATGAAATACTAAATCAAAACAAACACTGCCGGACTCCGGCAGTGTTACATAATGGTCAACTTATATGTGTAAACAGCAGTACATGGCTGGTTATGATATTCCGTTCTGGATACCTCAGACATCCCGCTGCTTCAAACCTATGGTAACGGCAGAGGGGGGGCGGAGAGCCGAACTCAAAACTGGATCGGCTCTCACGCTTGTGGCGGAGAACAGGTAGTGAACAGCGCCAACCGACCGAGAACCAAACCCACCGGAGTGGTAGCGGGCAAGAAAGCAACGGGAGATCCGAAAAACCCAGCGGAAAAGAACCAGTAAAAGTCAAGATAGAAACCCTGGACTTGTGTACGATGCTCTGGCTAACCCGGAGGAAAGCGAACAAACGAGACACTAGCGAGATGGCGGAAACCATAAGGCGGAGGCCGGATAGGTGGGAAACACTCATCTGGACTCTGGCCTAGACTCCCCACGGGGTGCCAGTCATAAGAGACCGACGTCCCTCACGCAGGGAGGGAGAAGATTACACGCCACACGCTAAGGAGCAGGGAGGGAATAACAAAATGGAGGGGTCGAGATAGAGCGGCCAGGTGGATGGGAAAAATCCCCCGGACACATATAGAAACTCCCCACGGGGTGCCGGTCATGGAGACCGGCTTCCCTCACGCAGGGAGAAACTAAAGACACCCACCAAATGTTACAGAATGGGTAATGAAAGCTAGGCTAATAACATGAAAAACTCGAACTACCTATGACTCCCAACCCTCCCCCAACATCAAAGCTTTTGAATGGGAGAAGGTGAAAGAGGAAGGAAGGGGGGGGGGGAGAGAAATTCCACGTGAGGTCTGGCCACCCACCAACACCGACAGACTGGGCGGATAATAGGCTACGTATTGAGGAGACCCCTACCTATACTAACCTACCTCCCGAAACCAACTGGTCCTTTCAGATATACCAGAACAGAGGAAGGGGGGAGGGGTCTCCAAGGCCTAAAAACACCCTTCAAACACAACGGTACGGTCGGATGGAACCAGAAAACGAGGAACTCCCTCAACCAACCGACGCCTCCCTCCCAGCCTCAAAACGACATGGTCGGGGGAGAAGGAAGTCGAGACACATGCAAAATGCCTAACATAAGTAGCCTAACCCCCCGATAGCAGACGAGAGGGCTAGGCCAGAACCCAACAACATTGACTAAGTACTGCTAAAAGTTAACCAAGGATATGAAACAAAATGTAAATAATATAAATGTACACATAAAATTATATAAGAACTTGTGCTAAAGGTATGGCCTAACAGCTCGCGACATGTTGGGAGCGGGATGATAACAAAAATGGCCGCCCCTGACGCGAGCCAAAGAAATTTCTTAATCCAAAAATATACATGTCATCCATCACTTTATATATCAGGTAAACCGTTAGCAAGACAGTACCACCTTGGAGGATATATTCTTCCAACGCAAGAGGAAAGTGCCTATAAAAAAGAGCAAATAAAAGAACACAAAACAAGAGAGGAGAGTCTCCCCAAGCAGTACAATTATGTTACGATACTGGCACATCACATCCCCAAAAGGAACGAAAGAACAATCCATCCAAAAGGAACTTCCTGAATAAAAGGGGTATAATCACAGAAAAATACAAAATAGATAATATATATAACACAGTGAAACACCATGCAGAAACACGCTGCTAAGGTATTCCAACAAGGCCAATTATGGCCTTCTGGATGAAACCAAATTTTTTTTTATGTTGTTGATTAAACAGGAGTTTGTGTTTTAATGTTTGTGCAGTTACTGAAGTAGTTTTGCAGCAAAGCAACAAGAAGTTCTGTGTAAAATCCAGCCCCAACGAACTGTCCTGATATATTTCCAGCCCCATCACTTGTGAACTGTATTCATTGAAATTTCTTCCAATATTCTGAAATCCCTTTTTTTTTGGCTATTTATGTTTTCCTCTATCGAAGTAATAACGTTTTGAATTATTAGTTAATCAAATAAATGCCTTATATAACTTTTTTAAAAACCCACAAGAAGATGGTACTTAACTTAGTAGCTTTGTTGGTGAAATGTTTCTTGACCTGGAGAGGAAGACATAATGGGCCAAAACGGCAAGGAAAAACCACAAGCACAAGCAAAGGGTAGCCTGAAACAACAGATGATGAAGGTGAGCTAGAATGGAATGGTTCAAGATGGCGCTGAAGATGGCGTAGCGGTGAAATTTGAGGAAGACATAATGGGCGGTGAGTGTTGGCTGAAGGAATGGAATGGTTCAAGATGGCCTCACGATTTCGGTGGGTTTTGACATTGGAGATTTCTACAGAGCAGGGGCCTGTGATAGTGACATCATACACTCACCCTTATATATACCGACATCTGTTTGATTATAGATGATCGAACTGGGGGTAGTAACCCCAGCATTCCTGATAGCTTTTTTCTCTGGTATTTTTAGCAATACTTATACCTAGAAATTAGTGCTTAATGGTAATTTCAGCGGGTGACACAGGTTGAGCTCAGAAATATATATATCACTGGTTCTCTTCTCAGTTCTTTTTCTCTGTTATATTTACGTTATTCGTATATCATTACAATTAGTTGCTACAGCTAAAGAGAGACATGCACGTCTTAGTGGTAATCTTGAATCAAAGACATAAGAAATGGTTGAGGGAAGTAATGTGAAGTCAGTCGGCACAAGAATTGCAGTTAAGGATAAGGTATTTTTGAAATTAATGTCAGAAATGAACTAAATTATAAATTAGGTCCCAAGTTTGAATGCCTGTTTTGGGTTATGTAAGAGAAGAAAGGAAATAGGTTTGTTGTTCTGGATGAAGATATGGGAATGACTAGATTAATGCATATATCTAAGATCAAGAGTAACTTAATAAGGGGTGGAGGTTTGTTTGGTTGTTTTTTTCAGGTTTATTATGCTTTGTTTTTTCTTTTTCTCATTTTCATTTGTTGGGGTTAAAATAATTATCGATGGTTTTGTTTTCCTCATTTTTCTTGTTTTATTTTTCTCATTTTCATTTGTTGGGGTTAGAGTAACTATTGATGATTTTGTTTTCCATATTTTTGTTTTGTTTTTGTCATTTTTCTTTTGTTTTTCTCATTTTTCTTGTTTTTATGCTCACAGAAGCGGGGATTTAGCGTAATGGGTCAGGTTTTTTTTTAACACAGAAGTTGTGCATCATTTGGATCATTTGCATTATTTGGGGTTTCTTTATTTCTATCATTTCGGCTTTTCTTCTGCATTTTTGGTGGGGGGTTGTTGCTGGAAGTTAAAAGTTATGTAGGTTTCATTAGTAATGATTTATGTAAATATTTTGGATTGAAGAAATATTTGTCTAACAGACGGTTAATTATAGGGATTCCGATGCGTGACAAGGAATCATTTCATAGTTATACTATATGACCTTTTACCTAGTATATGTAATAATAGTGTAATGATGTCAGTGGGACTAGACACTATGTATATAATATATAATAAGTTTCCGTCGGTAGCTGTCAATTATAGGGACATGTGTACATTAGTCCATAACAGATATGTTTGGGATAACTGAGTGTTTGTTATGAGGAATATAGTTTCTGGGGTTAAGAGTTTTAAATTGACCCGTGACATGACTCTGACGAGCTGTCCTACTGACCGGTCCCAAAAACCCCACATGGGGCTGCCATTAGAAACGTCTTAGGCGGTTGTGGTCCTGGATGCAGGCCAACACAGCTGTGCCACGACACGTTGCCTTCGGTTTTTCTGGAAGTGTTCAAAACTTGGATGGAGTATGTATGGTAGTCCCTATGCAAGTTGTCAACTTGCGCAAGAGGATCTACAACTCGTCAGTGAGGATCTTTATGCAGCATGTACATAATCAACATGGGGCTGTAGAATTACGAGCCATGATGGAGATTACAACGTTGCCAGCATTTCCGTACATGGAGTACATAGAATGTGCTGAACTATTACTGGAGCGCAAATCAGTGTTCCTATGTGTCCTTGGTGCTTTATGACAATTATGGTGGTGGCTGTTGATTTTAAATACAAGAAACTTTGTGGCTGCAGGAGGAAGAAGCAGACTCCACAAGTCAGTATGGCTGTTAATCATGAGTTAGTGCCGTAGAAGTGAATACATGTGGCCCATGTCAGGGGTTATGGGATGGTGGTGGACCAAGCTCTTATTAATTATATATGGAGATAATTTGTAACATATCAATGCTTGCATATTGTGCAGATGTCTCTTCAGTGTTTATCCAGTGCCTTGAGTTCAGTCACTTTTGAGATTCAGCATTGTTCGTCCAGTTGGAAACCAGGGAGATTCCATCCACATGTATATGAAGCAAGATTTGCGATTGAACGACCAATGACCCGAACATCGTTCAGCAGGACACTTAGACATCATCACATGGCAATGACAGAAATTTCCTTCATTAAGTTATGGAACTTTTTGGTCTGGATATAATTGGTTTCATGGGTGTGAAACGGAAATATACGTCCATACATTTGTTATGAAATTGCTAAGCTGCGAGGGCTCTGGTGGGAGACCTTTTCATTCCTTTGTAAGAAACGTAAGTGCCTGGACATGTCTTGGGACAGAAGGGAATTAAAATCCCTTCTGTGGAATATAAGTGTTGAACTTTAAACTTACTGACCTTTACAAGTGTTACCATCATTATTTAGTGATTGTTATTTTTTATATTATTTAACATTTTATCGCATGTGTTTTGGTGTGTGTATAAACTGGGGTCTAATGGAGATGGATCTGTTCTTCCCAAGGAATGTTTGTATGGACCCATGATTGATTGGGGAAGACATGTTCCTGGATAAGCGAGCAATTAAAATGGATGATGGGAAAAGTGGTTAGTTTTTTTAACGGAACAGTGACAGAAATGACTGAAAGTTGTGTTTTCTGTCTGAAAGTTGTGTGTAACAGAATTCCATGGGGGTTAGCTTAGAGACTCAGTTGGGGGATAAGAAATAATCCCCACATATCATTGTGCCTTGCAATTATTTTCTTTTCATCAGGGAATACTTAATGAGTTCAGTATCTATCTTCCTTAATTCATTTCCATGATTTTTATCAAGCTTACTTAATAAAATCTATTTTTGTAGTTTAGGATTTGATTTACACACCTTTAGACAGATTAGGTAAATAAGAGAAAGAGAGAGAGGGAGAGAAATGGGAGCTTCTCTGCTGCCGACAACAAGATACCAACCAATCTCAAGTAAGACCCAGGGCCCTTTGTCAAGGTTCAACATAGGCCCTTTAACATTATATATATATATATATATATATATATATATATATATATATATATATATATATATATATATATATATATATATATATATATATATATATATATATATATATATATATATATATATATATATATATATATATATATATATATATATATATATATATATATATATATATATATATATATATATATATATAAGGGATTTTGACAAAGGAAAAATCTATTTCTGAGGGAGGTCCGTGTCACCCGGTGAAATTCCATTACAGCACGAATTTCTAGGTATAACAATGCTAGATATACCAGAGAAAAAGAGCTTTCAGGAAAGCTGGGGTTACTACCCCAGTCGAGCGTCTTCTAGGAAGACGTCGGTATAAAGAAGGGTGAGTGAAATACCACTACCACGGAAACCTACTCGAAAGATCTCTCCTTATCAAAACCCCCGGAACAGAGCGGTGAGCCGTTACAGCCCCCACACTCAACACCCGCCAGGACGGCGACACCAGCGCCACCTACCTCATTCCATGCTAGCACTAACCCCAGACTTGGCATGTGCAAGAGGGGGGGGAGTACTAGGTGATCAGGGAGGGTCACCGGGTGACACGGGACCTTCCCTCAGAAATAGATTTTTCCTTTGTCAAAATCCCTTTTCTGAGTTCAGTCCCGTGTCAGCCGGTGAAATAGTGATAGAGAATCATGCCAAGGCTGCAACTACCAGGAAAAAGAAATGGGGGGTAATCTGAAGAAAAAGGCAAAAGTTTTACCAAAATAATTTTAATCAAGCAATCTCTTCCATGTAGCAAGAATACTAAGACTAAGGCATACTAAATCTAAGTCACATCAAAAAACTTAATACTATGAAACGTGGGGAGGTCCCCTGCACGACGGAGAAGAAGCCCCAAAAACCTTAAAATTACTTAAAGCAAGGTGAAACATGAAATTTGCACAAAATAACTGCAAATATAACCTTAATACTATACAAGTAAACTTAGGCTAAACACGTAAGAGACAAAATCAATGAGCATTAACATATACAAAACATATACATATATCTGGGGTACGTGGCGCCAAATAAAAACTGTCCAGTACCCCACAAGAAAAACAATCATGGCATGTCAGATTACACTTTTTCCATCAACAGATACAAGAAACATCAATATGAGGAGCCAGGCAGTGAGGTATAATCAACCAGGAGAATAAGCAGAGAAGTAAATGAGGCAGGCGGGCGGGGGGGAAGGAAAGGATAAGGATATGATTAATTAAGGTGGGGAGATGACACTTCCCACAGCTATGGTAGAAAATTTCAGGGCTTGAGCGATTTTTAAATAGTGGCGTTTAAACACTAGAGGTGATTTCCAACCCGTAAATTTAGATAACTCTGAAAAGTCCATATTATGAAAGTAATTAATGGAAGTAGCAACTGCTCGAATATCATGAACCTTGGGAACTGAATCTGGGTTGGCCTGTTTAATGAAATATAGAATTTGTTGTCTTATAGCATTTAGTGAAAGAGTACCACCTTTCTCCCTGATAAAAAGAGGACCCGACTTACTCTGTGGAGTTCTTAAAAGGTAAGATTTAAGTGTATAAACTGGACATAAAGACTGGTCTTGAGGAAGGGCACCACCTTCCAAGGAGACCACCTGTCCTGTGGGTCTTCGTTCTTAGCTAAAAATCTAGGGTCAGGGGAAAGGAGGACCTCTCCAGACGGGAGGAAGTTCACATAATTATCACCTCTAGTGAGAGCCGACAGCTCTGAGATTCTAGCACCTGAAGCCAAGCTAATCAAAAATAAAGTCTTCCTTAACAGATCCTGATAAGAGCAATGAAAGTTATCCATCTCTGATGCTAACTTGAGGACGTCATTGAGAAACCACGTAACAGACTGTGGGCGTGATACTGGTCTCAGACGAGCGCATGCTCTGGGGATAGATGAAAAGTAGGAATCTGTAAGGTCGATTTTAAAGCCGTAAAGAAATACTTTCTTCAATGCTGACTTGACTGTGGTAATAGTGGCCGGAGCAAGGCCTTTCTCAAACAATGATCTAAAGAAGGAAACTCCTAAATTAGCTGTCATGATTTTGGCTTCAGATGCTTTTAGGAAGGAGGCTAATTTTTTGACTGCTGAGTCATACTGTCTAATAGTAGAATCTCTTTTATCTGATTCTAAAAACAGAGTGTTGACAGGGTCAATGTTTGCTCCTTTTGAGCTGCGAATTTTATAAAGTCCATAAAACTAGGGCATTCTGAATTCTTGAGGAAGCTGACACAGTCTTGGTTTGTACTGTCTGAGTCAGAATGGGCTTGGGAATCCGAAGACTCCGTAATCCCAGTTCCTGAAGAAGAGGGAACCAATTGCTCTTCGGCCAATAGGGGCTACTAGGGCTAATTGACCTTTGAATGTCCTGAGTTTGTGTAAAACTTTCAGCAGTAAATTTATTGGGGGGAAAAGATAAATCTTCTCCCAACTGTTCCAATCTACTGTCATTGCGTCTGTGGCGTACGCCTGAGGGTCCAGGTTGGGGGCCACATAACAGGGGAGCTTGAAGTTGCTCTCCGTTGCGAACAGATCCACTTGGAGGCCCGGAACCCGGCGGCAAATCCATTTGAAAGATTCCCGTCCAGGGACCACTCCGTCTCCAACGGAGTAGTCCTGGACAGGGAATCCGCCACCACGTTCGTACCCCGCTAGGTGGGTGGCTGACAGGTGCCAGCCGTGCTTGTTCGCCAGGGAGAAGATAGCAACCATTACTTGGTTTACTCGGCCTGATTTGGAGCCGCCCCTGTTGATGCAATGAACTACCACTGCGCTGTCCAATACCAACCTGATATGAATCCGGTTGGGGCGGATTTTCTTCAGAGTTAGAAAGACCGCCATAGCTTCCAGGGTATTTATATGGAACTGCTGAAACATTGTGGACCACGTTCCTTGTACTTTTTGTTTTGGTGAATATCCCCCAGCCGCTTAGGGAAGCGTCTGTGTGAACAACTAGTGCCGGAGGGGGAAATTGAAGCGGAACTGTTTTGGACAGGCCTCTGACCGAGGTCCAAGGTCGCAATCTTGTCTTTAAGATTTGAGGAATAGAGGAGACCTTGTCTCTGAGCTTGACATTGGCTCGACTCCGCCACACTCTGTTTATGTCTTTTAATTTCGCTTTTAAGAGCAGGTCTGTCACTGAGGCAAACTGAAGAGATCCAAGGACCCTTTCTTGGGACCGGCGGGATGCTGATGGATTTTGAGGAATCTCCTGGTGAGAGATGCTATCTCTTTCCTCTTGGGAGGCGGAAGAGACAGCGTGTGAGATGACAGATCCCACTGGAGACCCAACCACTGAAACCGGGACTCCGGAGTCAGGCGGGACTTCTCTCTGTTCAGTTGAAAACCCAAGCGACTCCAGGAAATTGATGACTATGGACGAGCTTTCTGACACTCCGGAACTGTTGGTGCCCAAATTATCCAATCGTCCAAATATGCTGCTAGGGATATCCCTCGAGACCGGAGTTGCTGTACTACCGTGTCCGCCAGCTTTGTGAATATCCTGGGCGCAATGTTCAGACCGAAGGGCATGACCCTGAAGGAGTAGGCTTGATTCCCGAGTCTGAAACCGAGGAACTGAGAGAAGTTCCGGCGCAACCGGGACGTGATAATAAGCGTCTGAAAGATCGATAGAGGTGGTGACGGCCCACGCAGGAAGTAGAGTCCGTGACCTGAGCTACCGTAAGCATGCGAAATTTGTCGCATTTTATGTAGAGATTTAGACGCGACAGATCCAGGATCACTCTTTGCTGATCGGAGTCTTTTTTGGGAACAGTGAATAACCTGCCTTGAAACTTTAGGTGCCTTACTTTCTTTATTGCTCGTTTGTTGAGCAATTCTGTCACGTAATCCTTTAGGATTGATGTGGGTGGCTGGTAAAACCTGGTTAGAGGAGGAGGGTTTTTGATCCAGCTCCATCCTAGTCCTTGGACACAATGCTGTGTGCCCAAGGGCTGAAGGTCCATTGGTCCCTGAACCAAAACAGGCGACCGCCTACCTGTGTTCTCTCAGTGGGAGGGAGCGGGTTTATTCCCCCTACCACGTCCAGGTCTTCCCCTTGGGGTGGTGTTGGGCTTTCCTCTATGAGGGGCTTTGCCTCTTCCTCCCTTGCAACCCTATTAAGGCCGTGAAAGTAACCACGGCCCTCATATGTGGGGTTGTATGCCGGTGAAGCCACATAGGAGGGTGCAGCTGGTTGGACCAGCACATACTGTTGGGGGTGAGCCTTTGAAGTAGAAGGCTGTGCCACTGCCGAGACCGGGACGGCTTGGACTACCGCCTGATGGTGGGGCCTCTTATGCCTCCTGAAGCGTTTGCCTCCTCGATTGGGGCCGGCCGATTCTGGGGTCTTACGCTTATAGGCAGAAATGCCCCAGCGAGAACGAAGACTCTGGTTGGCCCGTGTAGCCTCGGCCATAACGTTCGGTGACCTCCTCTTCAGGGAAGAGGTTAGGTCCCCAGATCGAGCTTTTAACGAGCTTGTTAGGCTCGTGGCGGATAGTCGCATCGGCAAAGATGAACTTCCTACATTCCAGTCTGGCCATGATAAATTCAAACAAGTCAGACTGGAAGCCAGCCAGCAAGGATTTAGCCAAAACCTGAAAGAATGGTTCGTCCGAGCAGGAGACGGCAGTAGCTTCAGTAAGGCATACGGAGTTCAAGGACCGGGCTAACTTACCCGAGCATCAAACTCCGCTTTCAAAAAGCTTCCGGCAGCTTGGGGAGCTGCTCACTGAATTGCGTGGAAGCGCAGAAGGGGTCCAGCTTCCCGACCGTGAAAGTGGACGGGCGTCCATCCAGAACTCATTACTTCCTGGGAATACCAGGAAGTAGGGTCTGTCTCTCTTAGCTGTGGTAACGGATTACCATCGGCACGCTCGGGCCGTAGCCAGAGCGACTTTGTCCAAAAAGGGGTGGGTAGGTTGTCTCCCAGGGCGAACATAGTAAAGTTGCCCTTGAAAGGAGTCAACTTTGTGTTGTCTGCCTGCCACTCCGTCAGAGTGCGGGAGAAGAGCCGACTGAGCTTGGTCCCTAGGGACGATGACAGTCTCCCTAGGAACCTTGTCTGACCGAATCCAAGCTTCCTCCGTAAGCCTCACGAAGCCTGGGTAAGGGGGCAGGAGATCGGGGAAGAACTCCAATTCCTCCAACCGTCTCGTGCCAAGACCATCAAGTGTCAGCTTGCCATCATGTTGGATGGCCCGGAGAGCAAAACGCCAAGGGTTACCGACATCGAACGGCGGGAGGTCCGCAGTGTCGGGGATAACATACTGTGGTTCGGCTGGGGGGTGGTGAGCCATTCCCGCCAGTATGTTATCATGACTGGCCAACTTCTCAGAGATTTTATTAAATCTCGTATCAGGTCCTCTGTAAACCTCTTATAGAGCTGATTTGCAAAGGCCTCTGCGTCGAAAGCAGGTTGGCGAGGAGGGCTTGGTTTTGCAGCCCTCTTACTCACGCCTTTGCTGGAGGAACCAGACTTGCTCCCGGAGGCTACAGGTCCTGAAACCTTAGCCTTCGACGGGGGGAAGGGCGATGCCTTCTTGGAAGTCGAGGACTTGTAGCCCTTCGCCTTCCATGAAGTCTTCAACTTCAACTTGGGGATAGCAGACGGAGCTCTATCACCCAAGGAGGAAGACTTCACAAAACCTGCAAAAGAAGAGATGGATGAAGCAGGGGAGTCAAATAAAGGGGGGCCCGCCCCAACAACCTCACTTACCTCATCACTTACCACCTGGACCTGCTCTATGTTCATCGGTTCCAGGTTAAGATTAATGGGCAACATCCTCCGAGACCTCAGCGTAGAGGATATCCGCTTGGGGTGGCTGGGTCTCATCCCGGATTTGCTGGATGATAGGGGTGGCAAGGTCTTCAGGCACTGCGGCCGCCACCCGTGCGCCGGGGTAGAGCAAGTCCCTCAACCTGGCGTCGAGGACGTAGGGCTTCCCCGACGGAACGTTCCTGCCAAACCCAGCCACCCAGGCCCGGAGGGATTCCAAGGCAGACTTCTTGGAAGCTTCGTCCGCCTGTAAGAAAACCAACAATTAGCTAAGAACGAAAACCATTCCGGGAACCTCATAAACAAAACAATATACAATATGAGGAGCATAAAGCGGAGAAAAGACTGTCACTTACCGACTCATCCTGGACAGTTGTGCAGAGAGCGAAGCAAACCTCACAACCATCAGGGTGCCAGACAACCAGGTCATCCAGTCGGACCGCACAACCAGCGTGGGTCCGGCAAACTACGTGACCGTAAGGTTGTTGGAGGGAGGCGGTGCACCCCGGCTCCTCACAGCGAACAGTCTGTAAGTAGAAAAGTACATGAACCTCCCACCCTAAGCAATCTAAAGCTGGCAAGGCCGGGAAACTCAACTACAACCGGAATACTCCGGCGGAGAAGAACTCCCTATCATAAACTGGGCCAATAAGCTCCAAACTACACAGAGTGGAAGGTAAGGTTTTCAGACCCCGGAGTACTCCGGGAATGAAGGAAAGAGAAACCAGAACCAACCATAAGGGCTGCCAGTAAAATAACGCAGTGGAGAACCCTGGTATAGGACCGGACTCACGTATATATATAATATATAATAAATAAAGGAGAGTACTCCTGTAGATAAACTGACTTATCTAAAAAACAATAATAAAAATAATAACAATAACAAGTGATGGTAAAAACTCAAGAGAACGGAAGGATCCGCTCCTCTATAAAATGAAAAACCTTCCGCCCTTACTTCCCCGCCGGAGAAACAAGACGGGTAAAATGCTCGTATGTTCATAACATAGGCTGAAGCAATATATATTACCGTATCAACGTAACCCGACGGGGAGACGAGGAGTGACTCGAACACGTTCGAGTAAACAAACCACCAACCCCAATACAGCGATGCTAGGGACGATATGGGAGGGAGCGAATCCCTCAACCAACAGGAGAAGTCCCTGAACTCGGAGAAAACGCCATCTAGCGTCACCCGCTTGCGAGTAGAGCAAGGCTGGAGAGAGGAGGGGAGGGGGAGGGGAGGAGTAGGCTACCAGGAAGGAACAGGAGACGGGGAGAACATATCACCTGCTCAACTGCACCATACCTCCCAGAAAATGAATCTTGGAAGGGTGGCCTACAACTGGAAGCAACACAACCCAAGCCCGACTCCTACCTAGGCGAAGCCTAATATGGACCTAACCTAGTATAGGCTAGGAAAAGGGAGGAGCGCAGAAGGGAGGAGGAAGCAACAGGAAGAGAAATTTTGTGCCGAGAACCAACCGGGAACGAGAATGGCGGGCAAGGGGGCGACTAGCCTAGAGGAGACACATCCAAAGAACTCGATTCCCCCCAAATGGAGGAAGAGAACTAAGGGGCTCACTCTGCCCACCAAAAACGATCCCGGAGGAAACAGCAACAAAACTCCCTCAACCTGAACTCCCCACCCAGGGCAAGGGGATGGAAGCAAACAAGCCTACTCCACAAAAATAACCATCACACATAAACAAAAACTAAAATGTGCTCAACAGAGAGCGTAGCCTACCTCGGGAAGCGGTTAGATCTGAGGCTGCCGCCAGCACACCGAGAGGTAAAAAAACAATAAAATAATAAAAATAAAACTAAAAGAGAGCACCATCTTCAAGCAAAAATAATTAGCCTAGTAAGACCAAAAATAAAACAGGAACCCAACCTGGAGGGGGTACCAGGACGGGCATCACTCCCACAAAGGCCAGTAGGCAGGCCAATAGAACGTAATTCAAAATGGGGAGCCACCATAAGGGAACCACCAGGAAGGGAACCAAGGGGGCAAAATCTATCTATAACGACACGAGGAGACAACTCCAACTGAAAAGAACAGAAGGAGTCGCCTCATGGGTCGACATGGCTGGCTGGGGACGCCGTGGCGACATAATAAGATCTCAATATTTATGAAAATATGAGACCGTAACAGCCAAAAAATAGAACAAAACCCCACAAGAAGATGGTACTTAACTTTGAAATGGTAAAGCTGCTCGACGCCATGGCAGATGCAAAAAATTCAAATGAAATGAAGACGAGCACACAAAAGAAACAGAAGATTTCACGTGCTAGAAAATGGAATGAGGTAGGTGGCGCTGGTGTCGCCGTCCTGGCGGGTGTTTGGTGTGGGGCTGTAACGGCTCACCGCTCTGTTCGGGGTTTTGATAAGGAGAGATCTTTCGAGTAGGTTTCCGTGGTAGTGGTATTTCACTCACCCTTCTTATACCGACGTCTTCCTAGAAGACGCTCGACTGGGGTAGTAACCCCAGCTTTCCTGAAAGCTCTTTTTCTCTGGTATATCTAGCATTGTTATACCTAGAAATTCGTGCTGTAATGGAATTTCACCGGCTGACACGGGACTGGACTCAGAAATATATATATATATATATATATATATATATATATATATATATATATATCATATATATATTTATATATAAGCATTTGAAATGTATAACTGAATCAGACAAAAATATGGAATGTGATGAATAAATTTTTGCAAATATTCAATAAAGGAAAGAGAAACAATGGAGTTTTTCCATTGTTTCATAAAATTTGTGAAGTATTTTGTTTTGATTCATACACCCTGCCTATTCACAAGGGGTAGTAGTGGTATGCATGTACATGATGATTATATATATATATATATATATATATATATGTATTATATATATATATATATATATATATATATATATATATATATATATATATATATATATATATATGTATATATCCATATATATGATATATGTGTGTGTTTGTATATATATATATATATATATTATATATATATATATATATATATATATATATATTATTTATATAATATATATTATATATATATATATATATTATATGCTTAATATATATATACTACTTATATATACATATATATATATATATATATATATATATATACATATTCATTATGATTTCTAGATATTTAGCAACAAAGTAAACCCCCTTATTCAGTTGTTAACAATTCACAGGATTTTCTGTGGAATGTTCTATAAATTATTCACGAAAAATTCGGCAATTCGCGGACTTTTTCGTTGGGAGATATTCACTAATTAGTGCATTTGATGTTATTTTCATGACTAAGTACATTTTTTATGATAAAAAACGATGTAATAATTTTCAAATATTAAGATTAAAATAATCATAATACTGTGAGAGTAAATAATATGCAACTCAAAGAGAGAGAGAAACTGGTTTTCTCCCCTCCATTTAGGATGGACCCGACCTCATTAAAGCGAAGATAGATGCTCAGAATTGACACTATTGAAATATTAAACATAATAAAGTACTATTGAAATTATATTAAAATATGTAAGTGTTTCAGGATGATAGTATAAGCATTTTTAGAGGGTACATTTTATAAAATACTGTAATTATTTACAGTACATACTAATTTTCAAATATTAAGTTTAATCAGATTAAATAATATTAAATAAAAATAATAATTCTCTCTCTCTCTCTTTAGGAGAGAATTTTTCCGACATGTAATATGTACATATGTTTCTTTTGTATGATGAATGATTACCTAATAAGTACTAATTTTTAAATATTAAGATTAATAATAATAAAAATAATAATAATAATATGATTTCCATGCATTTGTACAGTAAATTTTTTAACATTTTAAGCAAACAAATAGTGTTACCAGTCTTTTTTATGCTTGACTTTGGAAAGGAGTGGGGAGGGTAAATGTCAATTTACTTGTCAGTTTGACATATTGGCCGGAGGGTAAGAAGTGAAAAGTGTTGTCCTCACAAGCGCGTGGATTTCAATCTTTTGATACTGTAAGGAGTTATTCTCCTTCCTCTCTCCATCTCGCCAAAGGCTAGAATGTGAGAAACGAATAGATAAATAGATACTTAGTTCATCCTTTCTTAACAAACAAATTTTTTTGTTGCCACAGACATTAAAGAGATAAACTCTCCTCCCTCTCTCTCTCTCTTTCTTTCTTAATTTCTTTTGCCCCAGCCAGCCTTCTTGAATATAAGTCGTAGTGGTAACTCTCTCTCTCTCTCTCTGCTTTGGCTGGAAGGCTTAGAAGTATGTATGTATATATTTTTATGGGTACCAATGTTTAATATGACCTTGAAATTACATTAATAATATAACTTCAAAGATTAATACAGTAATAGGGTAATAATTTAAGGTATATTTGATGTAGGATGATACTTTAAGTATACTTTGGTATTTGAACTTTCAAGACAGGCAGTTATAAGTGTTTTTATAAGTATTAGGATGATTTTAACTATTCATGGGTCAATATATGTCTGAATGCATCTCCATCAAATCGGGGTTTATTGTAGATGTACTTAACCAACTGCAGGCAGGAATGTCATTATATAGCAACAAAAAAAGACTCTGTAGGGATGACTATAGTACAGTTATCGCTGAAGTATATGCCCTTAGAAATACTTGATATCAGTCAAAATACGGAGTCACAGTGACAAATGTAAACAGATGCCTCTTGATAGACCCTGTACTAGAAGACTGTGAGAGGTGCCATGACATAGAAGTCAAACTGATCTCAAAATTGGCTCATTGTGAAGCCTGGTTCCAACTGCCATCGCCAGGCCTCAATGCTCCCTTGTAAATAATGAAAATAGAAAAAAAGGGTGGAATCAGATAACTGCAAATTATCATTATGGCTGTGGGAAGGGCAGGAGGCCATATCAAGTATTTAAATGTTAATCAACAAACTTGAATGGTTCTGCACACACACACACACACACACACACACACACACACACACACACACACACACACACACACACACACACACACACACACACACATGATTGGACAACACACACACACACACACACACACACACACACACACACACACACACACACCTGTGGACACACACACCTGTATCTTAGTTTAATTTTTTACTTCTTGGTGATTTGTCATAATTTTCATTCCATAAAACAATGAAAAAAAAGATAAAATTATAACTTCACATCATCACTCCCAGTCTAGGATAATGTGCAGTTAGTGCTACGCTCTGTACAGTGGGGTACATACATAATCATTAATTATTCATTTAAGATTAGTTGAAAATTTTTTCTTATTAATATTCTACTGTGCATGTAAATTCTGTATCCATGATTTTATTATTACTCTTTGCATTGTATAACCAATAATGGTTATTACAAGAGATATACTGGGATTTATATGAGCATAAACAAGTTGTTTGTATGAATGGCATGTCTATAGTACTGTTACTTAAAGGTTAGCAATCAACTGCAATTACAGGGTTGTGCAAAGGATCATGGAACATATTATCCATGTATACTGTGTACTGGGGGCCAACTAAGTGATCCACATTATAAACATGATACAAGTATACAAAAAACCACTTTTAAGGATAGCATTCCTAGTATTAACCCCAAGTTTCATTTTTACCAACAACCTTACTATTCAAGTAGTGTTGAACATATTGACCACTCTAAGAGGTCAGCACAGACAAGATCTTCTGAATCTTATGGCATTTCTCCTCATACTGGTTGCTTGCTAGCCAAGTTAACCAGATTGCTGATACTGTATTACAACATATAGGAGAATGTAGCACAAGTAGAACAAAAATTTGAGTGTTCTTGGTACTTTTAACAAAGACTCCTTATTGAGAATTTCTCAGTCGATCAAAATATATTTTTAAACATTCTTTAGAGAACCACATCTTAACCTTGACAATTCCTCTTATCACTGTTTTTAAGGTAAATTGTTCAATGTTTTATTTTTACTGTAAAACTTTTCAAATTTTATTTTACTGACTCAGTTATTTTATATTATTGTAAATAACATTAAAGATTTTGTCAGTTTTCTCTTATATTCACACAAACTAAGTTTTGCCAATCAATAATGATTACATATTCATTTATTTATGAAAACTGCAATGTTCTTTTAGACTCGAGATTGTTGTTATGAAGGAACAACAAAACGCGTCGTTAATGAAATGTGGTGTTTTTCTCTTCACTCTCTTTTTCTTCCTAAGAATTAGGTTTTCAAAACCTTGATGTTACTATACAAAGCAACTATCCCATCTGTTCATATAATGGGAGCCAGACATATGTCTTAGCATTAGACTCAGAATCTGCAGTGAACTATTTAAGTTCTCTCCAAATAAATTCATATAAGTTGAAAGTAAAGTGGTGAACCTCCTCTCTCTCTTCACTGAGGCTTAGTGGCCATAAGAAATGCAGTAGAGATTCTGGGAAGTGACTTGTCAACTGAAGAACTTTTCAGTGGAAGAGATATTTTCATAAATCATCATCCTCACCACTTCCAACTGGAGCTAACAAAATTTTTAAATAAAAAAATGTAAACAATATCGCGTTTTTAAAGGTAAAATGCATTTTTCCTAACATACAAACCTGAGGTCCTTTACATATGGGGATACTTTTGGTGTAGCTGAACATAGGCCACAAAAGACTTACAAGGCATTAGTTGGTATCACTACCAGCTGGGTATGTGGTTGGCAACAGTAGGTAACCCACAGTGCTAACCGCCCAGATTCATGCATCACTTCGCTTTCTGGTCTAGGGCATATTGTGAGGCGGCTGAGGTGGGTAATCTGAGTAAAGGACCTCGGGTTTGTATGTTAGGAAAAATGCATTTTACCTTTAAAAATGTGATTTGTTCCTACACAAATACAAACCCTCGGTCCTTTACATTTGGGAACTCAAGATTCGGTGGGAGGAATCTGAGTGGAGGTCTCTGAATGACTGAGAATTCAACACACCTCATGTACACCTGGGGTAAGAGCCAGGGGGACATGGCCACTGGACTGAGAGCACTGTTATGAGAAGTGTCGTGCTACCAGCCAGTCTACTAGACTGCCCTTGCTGTGGCGAGGTTACGGTAGTAAGCGACCGCACAGCGAGGCGAAAACCAGAGAGAACCCTTCCTGCTCACACTAGAGGTGAGTGGGAAACGGGGACTAAGGACCAACATAAGGAATGGGTTTGGTAATTAGCCCGCAACCCCTTTCCCCGCCTTGCAGGGGAAAGGGGGGACATTACATCTAATGAATACCTGAAAGGTAACAAAGACAGGACGCTCAAGTGATGAAACTCACCTGCGTCAGATGTCTGGTTCAGCTTTGTATGGCCTAACTCTCTGCCTGAGGAAAGAAGGGTAGGGTGATAGGGGAGGAAGGGGGAGCCAGTCACTCATCATTCATGCCCACTCACTCGCATACAACAGACGAGCCGCAACTCTGTCCTTAAGGGAGCTGGGTAAGTTACACAACTTGTTGAGCAGCCACCACCGGACCCAAGGAAAAAGTGTCCAAGGACCGATGGGTAACGTCTCTTAGGTAAAAGGAAGTGAATGTGGTCTGGCGTGACCACACCCCCACTCTTAGTACCTGCTGGACCGACAGGTTCTTCGGAATGCCAGAGAGGCGCAATCCCCCTGATTTCGTGAGCACGGGGCACAGAGGGCTGATGTTGTCCTTGCCAGCAGCCATGAATGTTTTTGATAACCTCACGAAGCCAGAAAGAGATCGTGTTCTTAGACACTTCTTTCTTGGGGGTCCCGGTGCTAACGAAGAGCCGTCGACACTCAGGCCTGAGGTGCCGTGTTCTCTTCAGATAGCGCCGTAGCGCCGGCACAGGACAGAGCCGTAACTTCGTCAGGGTCATTATTTACAAAGTCACTGAGGGATGGGATCGTAAAAGACTCAAACCGAATGTCAGGGACTGTTGGGTTTTGAGTTTTCGCTACGAATTCTGGGACAAATTCGAGCGTTACCGATTCCCACCCCCTCGAGTGTTTGACTGCAAAGGAAAATTCCCTGTAATTCACTAATCCTCTTCGCCCAAGCCAGGGCTAAAAGGAAGACAGTCTTGAGGGTCAGATCCCTGTCTGTGGCTTCTTGTAGTGGCTCGTAAGGGGCGCGAGTAAGGCGCTGCAATACGAGAGACACATCCCACTCGGGGGGCCTGAGCTCCCTGGGTGGGCAAGACCGTTCGAAGCTCTTCATCAGTAAGGATATTTCCAGGGATGATGAAATATCGATGCCTTTCAGCTTCAGGACCAAGGCTAAAGCTGTCCTGTATCCTTTCACCACTGAAACCGATAAGAGCTTTTCCCGACGAAGAAAGACAAGGAAATCCGCTACCTGCTGAAGAGTGGCTCCAACTGGAGAATAACCCTGTCTATGACACCAACCACAGAAGACGGCCCACTTACCCTGGTAAACCGCTGTGGAGGACTTCCTGAGGTATACTGCCATCTCTGTCGCTGCTCGGCGAGAAAAACCTCTCGCTCGCAAGAGATGGTGGATAACCTCCAGGCGAGAAGAGACAGGGAAGCCATGGCGTGGTGGTACCGTTCTACGTGAGGCTGACAAAGCAGATTGTGCCAGAGGGGGAGTTCCCTTGGAACGTCGGAGAGCAGAGCCAGCAGGTCTGGATACCAAACGGCTTCCGGATGCTTGGGGGCTACTAGGATCATTCGAAGGTTCGTCGATCCCAGCACCCGACTGAGAACTGGACGAAGGAGACAGAACAGGGGAAAGGCATACACTTCGAGGTTGTCCCACGAGTGTTGGAATGCATCCTCCGCGGCTGCCCATGGGTCTGGTACGACAGAGAAGAAGGTCAGAAGCTTTCTGTTGTACCGGGTGGCGAACAGGTCGACTACCGGATGGCCCCACAGATTGAAGAGCATCCACTACGGTCTGATGGAGAGACCACTCGGACCCCACTATCTGATCCCGACGGCTAAGCATGTCCACCAGGACGTTCCTCTTGCCCGGAACGTACCTGGCCGACAGGACCACCGAGTGGGCGACTGCCCATTGATGCACCTGCAACGTCAACTCGTGAAGAGCTCGAGAGACAAGACCCCCTTGCTTGTTGACGTATGCCACTACGGTCGTGTTGTCGCTCATCAACGCTACCGAGTGTCCCATCAAACGATCCTGGAAGCACTGGAGACCCAAGAACGCTGCTTTCATCTCCAGGACATTGATGTGAAGGTGCCGTTTGTGATGGTCCCACACGCCCGCCGTCGGCAACTCCTCCAGGTGAGCCCCCAGCCCTCCTTCGATGCATCTGAGAAAAGAAGCAAGTCCAGGGGGCAACAGGACAGAGGTGTCCCTATGCACAGGTTCCTGTTGTCCAACCACCGGGCGAGATCATCCCTCACCTCCTGCGAGATGGGGATGAGAACTGACTGGGGCTCCTGGGAGTGATCCCAGAAATCCCTCAGCCTCCACTGGAGGGATCGAATGTGGATTCTCTATAGAGGGATGAGTGAGTTTTTTAATTAGCATTTCCCAACGTTCTTGAGAGAGAGAGAGAGAGAGAGAGAGAGAGAGAGAGAGAGAGAGAGAGAGAGAGAGAGAGAGAGAGAGAGAGAGAGAGAGAGAGAGAGTGTAATTGAATTGTTAGTGAGTGCTTGGTTGTTGGAAGAGGGATGAGGTCGTTAGTTTGTTTACGGCGCTGTCTGTCTGTGGAATATGTGAAGGATTTTTCGGTTTTTTGAGTGAGTCTTGAGTCAGAGCTAGTGCCGGTCAGTCGTTTGGTCTTGGACAGTTTTTTTGTGTGCTTTTGAGAGTTGTTGCTTTTTCTTGTTAGTGTGCTGTTCTTGTTGTGTATATAGTTCTATCTTCTTTTTATGTTTCCTTGTTTTGTTTTGTTTGTGGTTTTGTGTGCTGTGTTGGCGACCGTGGACACTTTACTCCATCTTCCAGCAACCGAGGATCAGGGTGAGTGTTGTGTACTGTTTTTTGTGGTTTTGAATTCCGCCACATAATATTTGGCGCCCAACGTGGGGCTGTTGTATAATTGCTGTTAGGATTGTTTGTGGTGTGTAGAGTGAGAGTAAGAGGTCAGGATGAGTGAGATAGAGAAACTGAGAGAGGAACTCCGGGTGGCTAGGGAACTCCAGGGTAGGCTGGAGGAGGAGAATGGGAGGCTGAGGAGTGAGAATGAGGAGTTGAGGAGTCAGTTGGAGGAGATGGGGGTAATGTTAAGGAGTGCAAAAGAAGAAATGAAAGGGGAGATGAAAGAGTCAGAAAGAGAAGGAGGGATGGATAAAAAGTTGGAGGAATGATGAAAGGTGTGGAAGAAATGGTGAAAGGTATGTTCAAGGGTGTTTTTAGAGAAGAGGCTGTTGGAGGCAGGTTCTCTGGAACGTGTGAAGGGGCAAGAGAGAAAGAAAAGGAGGAAGAAGTGAATGGAAGCGTGAGTGATGAAAGTGATGTGGAAATAGGAAGTAAGAAACGAGAGAATGAGAGGCAGGGTAAGGAAAAGGGAATGAAAAGCAAGGGAAGGAACAGAGGAAAGTAAGGATAAGTCAGGGGAAGAAAAAGGGAAGAGAGGGAAAAGGAAAGGAAACTGGTAAGAAGGGTAAGGAAGTGGGAAAGGCAGGAAAGAAGGAGAGGGTAAAAATAGTACTGATAGTGAGGTGGATGGAGGTGAATGGATAAAAGTGGATAAAAAGAGGGGAAGAAGAGTGTAATGAGTAAGATGAATGTAAGTGCGGAAGTGGACTCTTTGTATTCGGAAGAGGGTATGAAAGGACAGAGTGAAAGTAGCGAAAGTGAGAGTGAAAGTGAGAAAGAAGTGAGAAAGGCTATGTATGTGAGGGAGGTACCCCAGTGTGAAAGGTATAATGAGTATGGAAGTAGGGATGTGCATGATTTCTTTAGGGAGTATGAAAGGTTTGTCAGGATAAGTATGGGGAGAGTAAGAGAGTGTGGGCACGAGAATTAGGAGAATATTTGACTGGGTTTTTGCTTGATATGTATAGGGTTATTATGAGTGTGGGAGATGTTGAGTATGACAAGGTGAAAGCTAGACTAGTTGAGCAAGCGAGGGCGTATGAAAGCGAGTGTTAAGTATAAGAGGAAGAATGGATTTGATGAGGCAAGAATGAAAGCTGGGGAAACCTTGTCACTGTATGCTTGTAGGCTGGAGACGTTGGCGAGGAAGAAGTTTGGGGATGATGGGATAGATGAATGTAAGGAGTTAGTACGAAAGTTGTTAGAGACAGTGCCAGATGGAGTGAGAGAATTTGTGAACTTGAAGCGGAAGGAGAAGAAAAGATGGACCAGTGAAAGGTTGACTTGGGGAGAAATTTTGGAAATTGTAGAAGATTATGAGCTTGACAGGGTTATAAAAGAGCAGAAGTGTGAGTGTAAGGGCTGGGGTAGATGAGAGAGTGCCAGAGTTTGGAAGCTTTAGGGATGCAGTGTTGAGGGGCCCAATGAGAATGGCAGATAGTGTAATAGATAGGAGTGTAAGAGCAAGTAATGTGGAGGTGCCAGTGAGGATGAATGGTGGGTTTGTAAGGGAACAACGGGTTGGACGGGTTAGGGATAGTAGTGTACAAAGGGGAAGGTCGGTGAGTGGAAGTCGAGCGAAGTGTTTTAGATGTGGAAAGGAAGGACATACAAAGAATGAGTGTAGGTGGGCTTTAGGAGCGTGTTTGGTGTGGGCAATCGGGACATTTGATAAGTGAGTGTATGAAAGATAGGGGTTAAATGCTACAGGTGCGGACAAGTGGGTCATATTGCTAATGGTTGTAGGGGTACCCGAGTGAAAGTAATATGTGGCAACTGTGGTGAGAATGGGCATTATGCGAGAATGTGTTCAGAACCGAGAGCGAAGTGTGTTGAATGTGGAATGGAAGGGCATGTATCAAGTGTATGTAGACGAAAGAGGGTGACTGTGACAGCGAATCTGGGAAACTGAGTGTGAAGGGGGTTCAAATGGGTGGATCCTCCAGGATGCAAGCGGTGCGTGTGATGCATGTACGTGAGGGGTTGTTGCATGAGGATCAGCAATTTGTTTTGATAGAGTATGGTAAAAACGTAAGAAAGGGAAGAACGTAAGTGAACGGACTGATCGTAAGTTGTGTGATAGGGGTGTGAGTGCCAAAGTGAAAATGAGTGATAAAGCGTGTAATACGGATGAATGGGATGGTATGAATAGAACGTATAGCATATGCGGGTTTGATATAACTGAGTTGACTGAACGTGTAGGGGTGAGTGAACGGTTGGAGATGAGCGAAAGTGTAAGAGTAAGAGAGCGTAGCAGTAATATACGAGTGATTGAAAGCATGAATGAATTGTTGCAAGAATTGGAAAGGTCAATGAGCGAATGGGATGGGTTAGTTGAAGAATTGGGGAGGTATTTGGGAACGAGTTAGAGGGTATAGATGAGATTGTGGATGAAATTGAGAGTGGTAATAGTGAAGAAGATAGCGTGAATCTGAGAGAGAATGGAGGAGAAAATGTAAATCTGAATGTTGCTGGAAGAGAGAGCGAGTCTGAGAGAATGATTGCGTGCTACCTAACGCGTTCTAGAGGACCTGCTAGTGAGCATCTGTGGGTGTTGCGTAAGGCAATTTAAATGCAGTGTGAAAAGTGTTGGTTGGGAAATGCTAAAAGGGGGAGAATTATAGAGGGATGAGTGTTTTTTAATTATCATTTCCCAATGTTCTGTGTGAGAGAGAGAGAGAGAGAGAGAGAGAGAGAGAGAGAGAGAGAGAGAGAGAGAGAGAGAGAGAGAGAGAGAGAGAGAGAGCGAGTGTAATTGTCGTTAGTGAGTGCTTCGGTTGTTGGAAGAGGGATGAGGTCGTTAGTTGTTTACGGCGCTGTCTGTCTGTGGAATATGTGAAGGATTTTTCGGTTTTTGAGTGAGTCTTGAGTCAGAGCTAGTGCCGGTCAGTCGTTTGGTCTTGGACAGTTTTTTTGTGTGCTTTTTGAGAGTTGTTGCTTTTTCTTGTTAGTGTGCTGTTCTTGTTGTGTATGTAGTTCTATCTTCTTTTTTTTATGTTTCCTTGTTTTGTTTGTGTGGTTTTGTGTGCTGTGTTGGCGACCGTGGACGCTTTACTCCATCTTCCAGCAACCGAGGATCAGGGTGAGTGTTGTGTACTGTTTTTTGTGGTTTTGAATTCCGCCACATCTCCCATGCGGAACGAGCTTCTCCAACGACGATAGGTGGCTGATCACGACCTACCACTGTGGAGCAGGTTGGTCCTGTTGTTATAGGAACTGCCTTGTTACCTTCCTGAACGTGCCGATTCGAACCTGCGAGGAGAAAACTCTGCTTGCTGTCGTGTCAATCAGCATGCCCAGGTATTGAACTTTCTGCTTGGGAATTAGATTGGACTTCTGAAAGTTGATCACGACTCCCAGTTCATGACACAATTCGAGGAGACGATCCCTGTCCTGTAGCAATTGCAAGCGGGAGTTTGCCAGGACTAACTAATCGTCAAGATACCTCAGAAGACGTATCCCGCGCGAATGGGTCCAAACCAAAATGAGGGCGAATACCCTCGTGAACACCTGTGGAGTGGTCGGCAGACCGAAACAGAGAACCTTGAACTGGTAAACCACCCCGTCGAGGGCAAAGCGAAGGTACCGACGAGATGATGTATGAACTGGTACTTGGAAGTACGCGTCCATCAAGTTGACCGTCAGCATGAAATCGTTCTCCCTGACTGCAGACAGTACTGTATGCACCGTCTCCATCGTGAACTGTGTCTGACGAACGAAACGGTTCAGGGGAGAGAGATCAATCACCGGTCTCCAGCCGCCGGAGGCATTCTCCATGAGGAAGATTCTGCTGTAGAAGCCCAGGGATCGATCCTCGACGACTTCGACGGCGCCCTTGCTCAACATCGTTCCAACCTCCTGAAGAAGCGCCCGTTTCTTCAGGGAGTCTTGGAGGTAGGAAGGAAACTGGACTGGAGTGTTGGTGGGGGGAGGCGGGGACACGAAAGGTAGGGAATAATCCCTCCCGGAGGACATCTATTACCCAGTTCTCTGCTCCATACCGCTGCCACGCTGTCTAATGGCTGGAAAGGCACCCCCCCATCGACAGCAGCATCTGAGGGGGCTCGCCGTTCCTAGTGAGCTCCTCCCCTCTTCTTCTTGCCCTTACCTTTCCTTTTGGGGGGAACAGGTTGACGAAAGGGACCCTGTGGTTCCTTCCAAGGTGGCGACGAAGAAGGGACTGGAATTTGCGCTGAGCGACCATCGAAGCACCAGACTTCTTCGGGGCTGGGGTGCTAGCTTGGATCGAGGACCGGGCCGCAGGACGAGAGGGTTGCGTGACCCCTTTCGTTGCTGCCTGGTGGACAATGCGGTCGCGTTCATCGGTCTTCCGCTTGTCTACCACAGCGTCCACCTCCCCCTTGGGGAAGAGGGAGGTAGAGTCCAGGATAGGACCATTTCGCAATGACACTGCGGCTTCCGTACCTAGAGACCTGGCGATCCGGGACAGCACTGCATCCCTTCTCTTCAGCACTAGGTTGGCCCAGAGGTTTGCTGTCTGGTGGGCGAGGAAGGAAATAACCTTACGCCCCCGACTGGCAAAGACTCCTGAAGGTCGGATCCTCGCCCTGAGTAGACGAGGCTGCGATTCTCGACAGAGCGAAGGCCCAGTTGTCAAGCCAAGACAACGCCTGGAGGGCTGACAGAGCTGTGTCCTCCAAAGCGCCCATCTCCGTTTGCGAGAAAAGCGCGTGTTCCGCCAACAGCTGAGCCGACGTGGCACCGGGTGCCAGGCGAGTCAGCCCTGGTGCCACGACCTTTGTCTGTAGTCTGTCTTCAAATGGAACGTAATATTTCTTCCGTCTCAGTAGAGGGGGAGGCAACAGCTTGGTAGCTCCAGACGAGCGAAGTGACGACGACCACCCAGAGACTAAGTCATTCACCTGATTTAGAACGCTGTCCGCCAGAGGAGACCACGGGAGGCCAAGAGAGGGCTTGGGTTCCCTCCTGGCGGCGTAGAACTCCTCCAGCCTAGACGAACGTTCCTCCAGGCTGTTGTGCTGACGGATCAGTGCAATGACCTCTACGAACGCCCTCTGCATCTCCAGAGTGTCCGGGTCTCTTGACAGAGGGCCCTCCGAGAGGCGGTCATCCGGGAAAGCCCCACCCGCAGGTGAGCCCGAGATCGATCCCTCATCTCTGTCCCGCACTACGGAAGCGTACAACCTCCCCCTCGCGTGAAGCGAAGGGGGGCCGGATGCCCCCGAAGCTGATTGCCTTAGAGCGTCAGCTCTGGCAACCCTACTGACTCCCTGTTTCCTCCCGGAGAATCCCGAGGAAGTCGAGGGGGTCGGAGAGACAGAGCGAACACTACCGTCACGCCCGCTGGTATAACCAGTGGAGGCCACGGACCCCTCACGGTTCCCGACCCGCAATGGGAGGTCGTAAGAGGGCCTGGACGAACTGCCGTCCCTACTGTCCAGGTGTGTTCTGGCTTTCTTCGGTGCCAAAACAGACAAAGAAGGCAGTGGGGGAAAATCCGTTGACATTCCTGATGCCCCTGGGGGCGGAGCATCCTTGGTCACCCTTCCTGCCGTACCCTATCTGACTTGGACAAGGGGGACGGATTGGGTGGGTAGAAGAAGCACGTGGGTTTCTCCCCTTCTCCCGTTCTGTGCCCGAACCCATGACGGAGCTCAAGCCTGCACGGTCTCCTGGAGGGATCGTGCTTTTGGCGGCACGCACTTGGTAGACGCCGAAACAGAACCAGTCCGGGAGGATGGAGCTCCCGAACCGTCCGAGGAGGGTATCGAGGTGCCCTTCTCGGCAAGAGAACCAGCAGTCCATTCCCAATGGGGGGAGAGCGCTACCGTAGCAGAGCGAGTCTTCTTAGAGGGAGGGAGAGCCTCCCTCCCCTTGCTAGCCCAATTGGACTTAGAAGAGGAGGGGGGGAAGGTGGAGAGGAGGAAGACCCTGCCCTCCCCTTTCTAGCCCAGTTGGACTTAAAAGAGGGAGGGGGGAGTGGAGGAAGAAGACGAAGACGAGCATGACGACAATGATGAATAGGAGGAAGAAGAAGATGGAGACGGACGGCGAGCCCGCTTCTTCTTCTTCTTTTTCATCTTATCAATCAGGGATAACACCGCATCCCCCAGCATACAGACGACAGACCATACGGGGTAGGCGGAAGCAAGGATACGGTCTGAAGCGGGAGCAACAGACCGAGGCGGGACCCTTGGAGAGCGTCCGCTGTCGAGAACGATTGGTGCCGCAGCAAACACCTGACGATCCTGTGTGGGCATGGGTAACGGTGCAAGCGAGGCAGGAGGAGTGAGAGTGTAAGCGGGAGGTGGCGGAGTGACTGAGCAGACCGGACCAGCCAGCGTCGACACTGCGATGGCAGGGGTAGGGACTGTACCATATGCATGATGCGTCCCCATCAAAGTCAGTACACTCCTCGGCCGCACAGCAGAAACAGTGGTGGTTGTGAGAGCAACCGCCGTGTGGGTAGTGGGGGAAGGGGGCAGTACCCCTCCCCGCCCCACCGAGCTGATGTGATCGAGAAGCGAGGACAAATCAGGATTGCCAGCCATCCCGAGTGATTCCCACGCCTGACTCAAACCCGGTACAAGTCCCAAACCTGCAGAAGGAGACAAAGGCAAGCAAGGTCGCCCCCCCTACCCCAGAGATAAAAGTTTCTGGGTGAGGGGGGAAACGGGGGGGTGTGCAGGCTAGGTCAGCCGATCTCGTCTCCTCTGGGGCCGCAGATGTGGATACAGGGGATAGAGAGACAGGTTCTGTCAGGGGCAGTAAGGGGAGGCCACTGGGACTCGGATAAGACGGAGAAGGAGTAGCCATGATGGGGGTCAAAGGGGCCGAAGGGAGCCCCTCCGACGCCTTGGACTCCTTCCTTCTATATCTGGGTCTATGCAAGTACCTATCCCACTGCTCGGGGGACCAGAGCCTACACTCATCACATGGTTCATCCATAGTACAATCAGGGGGATCCTTGCTCCCCTTACGACACTTTAAGCAAAGGGAGTGGGGATCCGAATCCGCAGTACTGCAAACATTTGCACTGTTTATCCAAAACTATGCATATGCCCCTGAATATTTTAGGAAACATATAACAGAAGCTACAAGACATAAAGGTCCATGAGACGTAATCTCTGGTGAAGAAATTTTCTGCATTATCATCTAGTGAAAAACACCACTTTTCTTTACCTAACAATGCCGCAAAGACGTGTTGTCACAGTAGAACTGTCAGCAATAAGTCAGCAGCTGAGAAGTTTGTAATTTTCAGTGACTCTTGAAATGCTTTAGAAACCCTTCATAATAATTGTCCTAAAACTCCCTTTGTTCAGAAATTTAAGTTTCCTTCCACAAATTATGTGAACAACCAATGTTGAGATAAACTGGGTCGCTGCACATGTAGACATTACATGACATGATGTTAGATGATGTAGATAAAGCAGCCAAAACTGCTGTGGCATTATGGAATATTGAATCTGGCAGTAAAAAATTACAACAGATTAAACCAACTGTTTGAATGTGGTCTTCTTCATTCCAAAAAAGAACACCAAATTTAAGGCAAATTATCCTGCCTTCAAGTTGGTGACGCTTGTCTGACTCAAGGGTGTCAGACTGAAAAAACCGACAAGACTCAATCTGAATACAGAAAACTTACAATCAAACATATCTTTAATCACTGTCCAACTTTTAGCCAACATTTACCAATATTGGAAACCAATCTATGAAAGAAATTTTATCAAAACCCTTACCATTTTCATTTTATCCAATTACTGTACTAAATTTTTAAAAAGTTTCCATACAATAAATAAGATATGCAGTAATAAAATCATTGTGAACAAATCATTTGGGCAAATCCTAAGAGAGTTAAGAATGTTAACTCAATGGTCTGACTAAAACTATTTACAATAATATAATAACTGGCTGCTTTATCAGCAGGGATCCAACACACAGTATATCAGCATCTAAAGCAAGTCCATATATCTGGAATGAAAACTTATTTGTTGAAAAAAAAAAAAAAAAAAAAGGAATTTTTAAGAATACTATTTTGAATTATTTCTAATGCACTTCTGTGGTATGTTTTTAGTCACTTGAACTGCTAACCATATAAGAACTCACTTTTCAGGGAAGAGTGAGTTCTTCTCTGAAGTGACTTTTCACTGGGCAATATTGCAGCATATCCTACACCAGATGAAGATTTGGATCCATCTCTGTAAATGGTGTAAAGTGGACCTTCTTGTGTCTGATATGCTGCTCATAATATTCTGGGACATAAATAATTTTTTAATATACAGTACAAGTGTATACAGACATTTCTGATGCACAATTTAAGATGGGGAAAATTCTAGTGCTGGACAAAGTGCAATTTTTAAATTTGTTGACTTAAAAACTATGTTAGCTATAACTGGGAATGGTGGCAGATGACTGTTAATAAAAATATCTTTGAATGAAAAGCTCTTTGTAAGGTTACTAAATCATGATGAAAATAAAGGAAATGTTTGCATAGTAGAAACACCTGCAAGAAGACTCCAAGGAAATATCAATACACACTAGATCCCTCATACATGTAATTAGATATTCTACCACATTCCTTTTAATAAACATTAGTGCATTGTTCATATAAGTGCTATATAAAGGTTTATGATGTTATCATGACTGTCCACAAATTTTATAACCTACAGCAATGTCACATAAGTGCAGGTAGACTATACAATACTAGTATAACTCATCTTCCTTGTACCCACATTTCCATCCTGCAGGGCACTTATCAGTTTAAAACTGGGATACTTGCGAGATACCAGAGAACAAGAAAATAAGCAAACATGGTAGAACTGTACTGTGCATTTTTTGCAATGTTAAGAATTTTGTTAATAAGCCATTAAATTACAATTTTAATTCATCAAGCTTGAATAAATCATTATCACTGCCTCAAAAGTAGTGTGATCCAAAAGGCATCAAGCCCAAATTAGATTTTAAAAATAAAATTTTCCTTTGAATAACAAAACCAAACAATTCAGGATACGCAATTCTCTGGCCTATTACTCCCAAAGCAAAGCACACTTGTACATAAAAATTGAACAAGAATTTAAGCATTTGAGAGATATCGTTTTCCTTGGTTCCCAATACTAAACCTAAAATGTACCAAATCTTGGGTATCAAAGAACAAATTCAACAGTCAGTGTATTAAGACTATGTATGATACAATGTAATGCTGAAATTCAAGAAATAAGCTGAAGTTAATATATCATAAATATCATTACATCTAGAAAATGATACAACTTGAACTCTTATGAGGGATTAGAATGTTCACATAAACACATTAAGTGATTTCAACACATTGTAAAGCTTTTCTCAATGCACAAAGTGTCGATGGATTTACAAATACAGGAAACTACTAAGCTCATCATGCAGTGTGCAGCAAAATCCCTTTCCTTTACATTACTTAATCATCAGGGTTTGTTATTCTGTCAAAATTCTGCATTTTAAGACAGTAAAGTATATATACATTTGAAAAACATGTATATAATTAATAAAACTATTCAACTACGTACTTCTGGAGTGCACAGACACTTTGTTAAATACAGTAGATAGTAACTCTAATTACGATTAAAAAACTGAATTTCTATCCATGTATCATTGAATGGATTACTAATTTCATGAAATTACTTGGGTTTTCATTTCCAATGAATGCTTAATGTTACCTTGTAAAATGCACTCAATACTGTAATTATTATTATGTTCACAGGATAAAACACAGCTAAGAAAAATAATTGCCATTATTTTATTAACATTTAATTAACCTTACACTTGAAACACCTCTGGTATTTCAACTTCTACAGTGTCTAACAGCAAATGCTATTTAGAAGGGTAGATGATTTACATATCTTACAAGCAATATTTGGTGGAAATCAACACTGCTGTTATTTGCATGTACTCAGCACTGTAACTGGCTAATCAAGCTTAGATTCTTTGCTCTCACAACACTGTCCAAATCTTATAATATATATAAAGTAAACCCCCTGTATTCGTGGTCTCACTATTCGCGGATTTCTCTGTGGAACGTATATACCTATTATTTACGGAAAATTTTTCACTGAGAAATATTAATTACTGTATTTTCATATTTTCATGACTAAATGCACTTTTTGTGATAAAACCATTAAAATACTCAGGTATAAGGATTTTTAGAGGTTTTTTGTGTTTAAATGATCAACATAGGCAGTTCTAAGTGTTTTTAGAGGGGTTTTAAGTATTCGTGGATTTTAGCTATTCACGGGGGTGGGTGGGTTGCGGTGCGCATCCCCCACGAATATGGGGGGTTTACTGTACCGCAACATGTAAGTTCATGAATGTTAATACCACTAGTCTGTGGTGCAATACATATTCATATTAAGTATTCTAAAATAAAGGTTCATGGAAAATTGAAAATTCTTATAAAATTAACCATGCCATTTATTGATTTTTGGCAACATCCCAAATATAAAGGAAAATATATTTTCTTTGTCCTTTGAACTTTCATTGTTTGTCCTTAAACTTTTTAGTTTGCTTTCTAATAGAATGACCGATTATCAAATAAATCCAACAAAATTAGAATGTGTTCTATATGCTAAATTTTAGCTTAGACAATTAAAAAATTTTCTCTTGTTGCCATGTAAGGGATGGGAGGGGAAGGTAATATGACTGATTAAGCTAAGTAAAGAACCTTCGTCTTTTTGAAGACAAAGACACATATCAAACAATTATATCATTCTTGACAAGGATAGGATATACGTGTAACATTTTTTGGCAATACAAACTACTAATTTACAAAAGTATTCTCCATGATGGATATTAAGGAAACTTAAGCATGATACCAGCTGCCATGAGCAATGCACTTAAATCTGAGAATTTAGCTTTATTACTTAAAAAACAATAATCCCTTGATTATATTCAGTCACATTATCTGCAACTCGACACTACCTGCTCGCACTCAGCTCCCCCCATCCGGACCAAAGATATATTGACATAAGATTATATAAATTTAATAAAACTTGAAAAGACTACACTCCATTGATTAGCAACACTGCACGGGCCTTAAGTAGTGCTGGTAACACTGCTTACACTTATAAACAGGCTGGGAAAGAGTGGAAGGGATACGAGGAGAGGCTGGAGAAAATTTCCAGAATGGGCAGGACGGGAAAGAAGTGATTGGCAACAAATGCAGGGAGAGAGAAGTGTTAGTAACACTGCTCACTGGAATAAGCACACAAAGAAAGGCTTATTGGAAAGAGTGGGTGTCCATGGAAGGGGACAGGTAAACAGGCATTTGATTTCTTAAGAGTTTTTACTTTGTTTTATGTGTTTTCACTTTTATGTTTTTTTCATATTTTATTACAGGATATTTTCCTTATAATAAAATAATCGTGCACAATGGAAAAGAGAGAGAGAGAGAGAGAGAGAGAGAGAGAGAGAGAGAGAGAGAGAGAGAGAGAGAGAGAGAGAGAGAGAGAGAGAGAGAGAGAGAGAGAGAGAGAGAGAGAGAGAGAGAGAGAGAGAGAGAGAGAGAGAGAGAGAGAGAGAGAGAGAGAGAGAGAGAGAGAGAGCAGCTCAGTGTGTTGCCAACATCTGAGAGAAATTTCAAGATGAAATTTGTATTATATTTTTAACTAAAATTTTACTTTTGGGGTGCCATTTCACAAGCGAGATGAGCCATGAAACAATATGACATGTCATCGTAGTGTAAAATATAGCAAATTTTAAAACTGATTTGTATTTTCCCAACATACAAACCTAAAGTTCTTTACATGGGATTTAGCTTGCGAACACAAACTGCAATGGCCATTTAACGTTCACACAGGGTTAACTATTGACAGGTAGGAGGAACATCCACCCACTTGTCGGCAGGCACTCCACTTTACCTTCCAGCCTAAGTACCAGAGTGAGGGTGGCTGAGGTGGGTTGATAATGTAAAGAACTTCAGGTTTGTATGTTAGGAAAAATAAAAGTACTTTCAAAATCTGCTATTTTTTCCTACTGGGTACTCTCTAAACCAACTGGTTAGTTCTACCCAGCCCAGAACACCTTCTTGGTCTTTAAGAGCAGAGAAAGAAATCCTGTACCTCTAGCCTGTTGAACATATGGGATGTTGCAACCGCTAGACTTCTGGGCATACAGGAATGAGCTTGCTTTAATTGCTTTCATTAACTAGGTGAAGGCTGAAAGAACCAGTATGTGTCGGAGACAATAAACCATGCCATTAAAACCAACATGTTTATTTCATTGCCTATCCCTCTCTACCCTTGTCAAAAGACAAGGACTTGCATCCAGTCAATCTACAAAAAAAAAAAAAAAGTTTTGGTATAGGAAAAACGTATTTCGGTAGCCACTGTAAGTTCTCAAAGGAGTTACAGTTTCATGGTCCCCCCAAGGCTCCATAAGACAGACCAACCAATTAAAAAAAATTCTCTTATAGATGGTCTCGGCCAGAATAGTGCTTGTTGGCACAGTGACAGAATATAAAGGACTCGGGACAGAAGGGCTCTATCTCCTGTCCTACAACGACTACCTAGGCTGGACATCTTACTTGCACAGATGTGGCAACAGCCTGTTCTGGCCAACTTCATTACATGTCAGGTTTGTGCAATATAAATGTTCACCCCAGTCCCATGCCTCGTCGTCAGGGAAAGTGTGGGGACTCACAGCAGCTACCAAAAATAGGTTTTCTCTACGTCAAAACCTGTTTTTTGATAGTGCAACCACTGTTTGTCCTCAAAGGAGCTTACAAAAGAAATAGACAGGTGACGAAATAGCTTACCTCCTAATAAATAAATCCCATCAAACCTGATTAACTGGTGGTCTGAAGTATAGTCACAGGTTATTAACCATTTTCTTTTATCCCAGATATTCATAGGGTTTGACAATAAAGAAACAACACACAAACCAATATATGTATTATTCTTTGTGGTTCGAAGGCAACTTACACTATTATGTCAGGTCTGGCTGAGGGATTATTAAGCCTTCTCCAGCAATATCTCAGCATGACCACCACTCCTATGGCAATAGTGTTTCAGGAATTTTTTATTCAAGGTAAAGTCACAGGTTTATCAACAGTTTTCTTTATTCCGGATACCCATTCAGGTCTGGCAATAAAGAACAGGAGACATAAGAACCTATAAATGTATTATCCATTATGGTTCTACAGTGACTTATCTAATTATATCGGGTCTGGTTGCAAGATTATTGCGCTTTCACCAGTTCAGGAATACCGTCTCTAACAATCACTCAGTACACTCGAAGACTTCTTCAAAGGAAACATTTCCAAAGAAAGCTAACGATGTACTCACCTTTTGGATGTCATGTGGCTTAGGAAAGGAGTCAGGGTCTGCATATTTACTGAGGGCCACTAAAAACATTCTCAGCCCATGTAGAGAGAGTGGTTTGTTTGTGCTAAGGTGTAGGGAAAACAGGACCATCTGGGATGTTTGCTGTGACATCTAGGTAAGCCTTAAGTGCTTGAACTAGGCATAATATTTTATATGCAATAAAGAGTTCCTTTATCAGAAAAGGGGATTTTCCCTTTAAAAAGGTCCTCATTCTTGGCCTGGAATGATAAGCCAGGAGACGACAGAAAATGACAACTAGGTGTCTGAGTGGTGAAATGTTGTCCCTGTCTAAGAGCTAATCCAAGCTCCTGATGCCAAAGCAGTCAAGAAGACTGCCTTTTTCAGCATATGAGTTGTATTGTACTGGACCCATGAACTGAGGGGATGACAGGAGTCTAAGAACCTAAATATTCTGGGACCAGGTAAAGGGAAACATTGCAGGAGCTGACCTTTGCAGTGTAAAAGACTGGAGAATGGAATTAACAATTTCTATGTTAGACTAAGTTTCAAACCATAAGGCCATGACTGTTGAAATAGCAAGGCACTTGACCTCAAAAGATAAAAAATGTGAAACTGTCTTAACAAATTTCAACTGGGCTCTCAATTTGGGGGTAAGGTAACCACATTTCCAACATGGACTGGTACTTAGCAATGTTAGGCAAATAATCTTCACAGTAGACTAGATTTAAAATTCCATGTGAAAGCTCAGAAAGGATAGAGCAACGGACAGCAATGGAATCTATTCTTTTGCCTGTTGTTGAAGAAATAAGGAACCAATGTCCGTTTGGCTAATTCCAGGATACTAGGGAAGCATTTCCATTGAATGCTAGTAGATTGTTCAGAGCTTTCGAAATATGGGACAATGAAGGAAAAGGTATATCGTCCTCCATTTGTTCCAGTCTTGTAGGGCTGCATATCTTGCTACTGCCTGAATGTCCAGGTTCAGAGACACTTACACTGCAAGTTGATGGTTCTCACAAGTGGCAAACCAGTCCACTTCCGGACTGTGGAAGCATGTTAGCAATGACTGACTTGAAAGGAGCTCAGCATGAGCCTAACCTCTTTATTGCAGTCATATTATCTAGGAAGAGCAAATGAAGAGTCCCTTTTGGAGGCTTCAGTTTTCTGAAATGGAAAGATAGCTAACAGCCCAAAGAAGCTCCTATGACACTCCCTCCAAGCAGGTGACCGTCTTCCCCCTAACTGACACTCCTCCTAATGGCCTCCCCAACCTGTCAGGTCAGCCTGTTTGCCAGAGACCCCTTCCAGGTCCACGGACAGAGCATCTTCCCAATCTCAGATGGAGATCACACAGCCTTTTCCTGGCATATGAGTGCCAAACTCTGATAAATCCTACAGTCAAAATCTCAGGATTAGATCTACCATGGACACAAACTGTCACAGGCCTAGACTTTGTTTCAACTGTCATCTGGAAAAGCTGGGCTGTACAAGGAATCTTCTGGGTCCTTCCTTATTCTGGTTTGAGTGCTTTGGGAAGTGACAGGTGGCCGCAAAGAGTAGCTCAACAAAGTCCCAGCCTCGGGAAAGGTCTGGTGGATGTAAGGTGGGACGTGTTCCTAGTAAGAAGCCTTTTGACAGGAGTCTGTCAACTACCACTCTCAGGTTTTGTCAGCACTCTTCTCTGGTGGCTCCCCAGATTAGCCAATCATCTAGGTAGGCCACCAGTTAAAATCCTTCATTCCTGATCTCCCATAAAATAGGTACAATATATATAGAAAATTACGAAAACAATATGTTTGTTAAATTTGACGGGTCAAGGATCACCCTTGGTTCGGAGGAATACTTCTTGGGGAGGCTGAAGAGTGGTGGCAAATAAAGCAGTCTTTCTCTATGGTCCTCTTTTAAAATGGGGTCTGGTTTTTAGAAAAAACTACTTTAGAGGGGGAGGGTGAGACCATCTCTACCCTAGCCCATTGTGAATTATACTGTGTCCCCCAAGGGGAGGACTTCCACTGCATGTTATGCTGTAGAAGACAACCCCAACCATGTAAGTCTTGTGGGGCTACACCTCTTCTCTTCCTTGTAATATGCAGTCCAGAAGTTTTTTCTTTCCCTAGGTAGGAGTGTCATGTTTGCTTTGAAAAGAGTGCTGATGCTATTTTTGCACTTTCTTATGTTGTCGGAGGGGTCCTTTAGTAGTGATTGGAGGCTTGTACAGCTCGTGAACCAAGCTTTCTTAGGCTAAGGAAGAGGAGACCCTCCAGGGTATTATTTCCCAGATTCCCCTCTTTTTAAGAACAGTATACATTGTGTAATTCTACTGTCAGGCTCATTCAATGATTTGTGCAACAATAGACTCTTCAAAAGGGTCCAAATAGATAGAGGAAGCAAGTAATATAAATTTTTTTTTAAGATAAATTGTATTTTTCGTAACTATACAAACCTGAGGTCCTTTACATTACGAATTACTTTCAGCAAAGCTGGAAACGGCCATTGAACTTTCGAACAAGGTGGTTAGGCATTTAAGTGCTGTCTGGGAGGCAGAAGTTCCACCTACACGGATGTAAACATTCCAATTTGCCTTTTGGCCCTGTGTCAGATTGAGGGGTGGCATGAGGCGGGCATGAAAATGTAATGCAAAGGACCTCAGGTTTGTACAGTTAGGAAAAACACAATTTACTTTAAAAAATTGTGATTTGTTCCGACACGATATACAGTACCAACCGTTGGTCCATTACATTAGGAAGACTCACTGGTTGGAGGGAGGAATCTGAGTCAGTCTCTATGAACTGACTAGAATTCGCTACACCTTGTGTTCCCTTCCTGTTCGATAGAGTGAGGAAGGGAAAACTGCCTCTGACAAAATGAACGGGTTGTAAGAAATGTGAGACCAATTGTCAGACTTCTGGGTCCCTTTGCATGAATGAGGAAAACGTCAGTCCAAGCAAAGTAGGCTAACCTTGAAAGTCAGTGACAGTAAGGTTTGGGTTTGTCTTATTGTCGTGTCTCCTTACTCCCCTTGCTAGAGGAAGGAGCAGGTTTGCTTCTATGCTCCTGAAAGGAAATAGAACGGAAGGTCGAGTTGTATGCTTACCTGCATCGACTGCCAGATCCAGCATGTAACAGCTCATAAGCTCCCTGCCCACAGGAAGAGAGCCAAAATGAAGAGAAGGAAGAAAGGCCAGTCACTCCACATCATTCTCCCATCCACAACCCTACATCTTTAGTGAGATGCAACCTGTCCTGTTAGAGGAGCTGGGTAAGCTACACTTGTTGAGCAGCCACCACAGGACCCAAGGAAAAAATGTCCAAGGACTTGTGGGCAATATCCCAAAGGTAAAAGGAAGTGAAGGTGGTCTGTTGGGACCACACCCCCACCTTCAATACCTGTGGAACCGACAGGTTCTTCCGGAATGAGAGGGGCGGACCAATGCTGCAGACTTTGTGAGCTCTCGAGCAGAGCGTACCGGTGTCGTCTTCTCCAGCAGCAGAGTATGCTCTCCTTATCGTCTCACGAAGTCAGAAAGAAATAATGTTCTTGGACACCTCTTTCTTTGTTGAGCCAGCGCTAATGAAGAGTTGTTGACACTCAGGCCGGAGATGCCGAGTTCTCTTCAGGTAGCACTGCAGCACTCTAGCAGGGCACAGTAGCATCTCGTCTGGGTCATTGCCTACAAAGTCCTCTAGGGAGGGGATCATGAAGGACTTGAGCCAAGCGTCAGGGATCGATGGGTTCTGAGTCTCCACTACAAAGTCCGGGACGAAATTGGGCATAACTGATCCCCATCCCCTCGAGTGTTTAACATCAAAGAAAAGTCACTGAAGTTCACCAACTCTCTTTGCTGAAGCCAAGGCAAGCAGGAAGACAATCTTGAGAGTCAAATCCCTGTCCGAGACTCTTGTAAAGGTTCGTACGGTGCACGAGTCAGACTCTTTAGAAAGAGAGACATCCCACGCAGGGGCCTGAAGCCCCTGGGTGGGCAAGACCTCTCTCGAAGCTTCTCATCAGTAGAGATATCTCGAAGGATGAGGAGATATCTACCCCTTTCAGCCTCAACACTGGGCCGAGTGCAGCCTGATAGCCTTTTACGGCTGAAACAGAGAGAAGCTTCTCTCGGCGAAGAAAGACGAGGAAGTCTGCAACCTGCTGAACAGTAGCTCCAACCAGAGAGATACCCTGTCCACGACATCAACCACAGAAGACGGACCACTTTCCCTGGTATACCGCAGCACAGAACTGTCTGAGGTATACTGCCATCTTTGCTGCTGCACGACACGAAAAGCCTCTTGCTCGCAGGAGATGGTGGATGACCGCCAGCCATTGAAGACACAGGGACTGCACTGCCAGGTGATACTTTCCGAAGTGGGGATGACACAGCAGGTTGGGCCAGTGGGGGATCTCTCTCAGTGCCTCAGAAAGGAGAGCTAGCAGGTCAGGATACCATGGCCTGAGGCCATTTGGGAACCACCAGAATCATCCTGAGATTCGGGGTGATCATCACTTGGCTGATCACCCTGCGTATCAGACAGAATGGAGGAAAGGCATAGACATCGAGGTTGTCCCACAGATGTTGGAACGTGTCCTCCGCAGCAGACCATGGGTCCGGCACCACTGAGCAGAAGACCTGAAGTTTTCTGTTGTGCTGAGTGGCAAACAGATTGATGACTGGATGCCCCCACAGGTCGAACAACCTTTCCACGATGTCCGGGTGAAGGGACCACTCCGTCCTGATCACCTGAGTCTGGTGACTGAGCTTGTCTGCCACTACATTCCTCTTGCCTGGAATGTACCTGGCTGACAGCTCTACCGAGTGAGCCAGCACCCACTCATGCATCTGAATTGTCAACTAGGCCCCCCTGCTTGTTGACGTATGCCACTACTGTGGTGTTGTCGCTCATCAACACCACGGAGTGTCCCACCACACGATCCTGAAACTCCTGGAGAGCCAGGATGTTGATGTGAAAGTGCTTGTCATCTCGGTGCCACACCCCCGAAGTCAGCAATTCCTCCAGGTGTGTGCCCCATTCCTCAGTCGATGCATCTGAGAACAGAAGCATGTCCGGAGGGGGAGTATGTAGGCATACTCCTATTAAGAGGTTCCTGTCGTCCTTCCACCAGTCTAGGTCTTCTCTCACCTCCTCGGAAAGAGGGATGGGAAAGGACTGGGGGTCTCAGGACTGGGACCAGAACTCCTTCAGTCTCCAGTGCAGAGACCGGAGGTGAAGATGCCCATGAGGGACCAGCTTCTTCAATGACGACAGACGACCGATGATGACTTGCCACTGCCGAGCAGGCTATTCCTGTCAAGACAGAAACAGATGTGCCGCCTTCCTGAACCTGCTGATACAAGAGTCCGAGGGGAAGACTTTTGCTGCTACCGTATCTATCAGCATGCCCAGGTACTTTATCCTCTGCTTGGGGGTGAGATCTAACTTATCAAGATTTACTACGATTGCTGTCCTGTAGCAACTCAGGACTAGCCAGTCGTCGAGATACTTCAACAGACGTATCCCGTGCGAATAGGCCCAAGCTGACACCAAGGTGAACACTCTCATGAACACCTGGGGAGCAGTCGAGAACCCGAAACAGAGTGCCCTGAATTGGAAGACTGTCTCCCCGAGGATAAAGCAAAGGTACTTGCGAGAGGATGGATGAATGGGTATTTGAAAATATGCATCCTTCAAGTCCACCGTAAGCATGGAGTCATTCTCCCTGATGGAGGTGAGCACGGAGCGTGCCATCTCCATCGTGAACCAAGTCTGGTGAATGAAACGGTTCAGGGGAGAGAGGTCTATGACCGATCTCCAAGCCCCCAAAGTTTCTCTAAGAGAAAGATCCAGCTGTAAAAGCCTGGGGACCGATCCGACATGCCTTTTACAGCACCCTTGCTCAGCATGGCTTGTACTTCTTGCATCAGTGTGATTTCCTTCAAAGATCCAGGAACATAGGTACGGAGACGGACCAGAGTGACGGTGAGGAGTGGCAGAGACTCGAAGGGTAGTAGATATCCCTCTCGAAGGACATCCACTACCCAGGTCTCTGTTCCATATCGCTGCCATGTTGCTCAATGGCTCAACAGGCAATCCCCCACCTTTGGCAGCAGCTGGAGGAGAATGCCGCCATGTGTTTCCCCTTCTTCTTTTTTCCCTTGCCCCCTTTACCAGACTGGAAAGCCCACCCTTTCCAGAGGAAGAAGAAGGCTGGGTATTCCCGGGGGACCCCTTCGAAGTCTGGGACTTCTTAGGGGCCAAGGAAGTGCTAGCCTGGCCCAAAGGCCAGGCCGCAGTGGAGCACGAAGACCCGGAGGTCTTAGCCACTGCCTGGTGGACAAGACGGTCCCTGTCATTGGCCCAACATTTATCCACCGCAGCATCTACCAACTCCCTAAGGAAGAGAGAGGCAGAACCCAGCAACAGTCCGTTCCGTAGGGTCATTGCTGACTCGGGTCCCACAGACCTGGCTAAGCAAGAAAGAACAGCATCTCTTCTTGTGAGAACCAAGTTGGCCCACAGGTTTGCCGTCTGGTGGGCGAGGTAGGAAAATGCTTGACCTCCGGCACAGTCTCCCAAAAGTGGAGTCCTCCCCAGGTACGATGACGCCAGAGGAGGCAGCCACTTTGGATACTGTGAATGACCATAGTTCCAACCAGGAGACTGCCTGGGGAGCTGCGATGGTGGTGGCTTCCAGGGTTGCTGACTCTTGCTGTGAAAGAGATACCTTCTGCAGTAAGCTGTTGCAACGAGAGACCTGGGCCTAGACGCACCAAGTTCAGGTCAACCTGTTTAGGTGCTAATGCCCCTTCTGAGGGCGTGTAGAATCACTTCTGTCAAGGCAGAGGAGGCGGAAGCAACTTGTCCGAGCGGTTCAAACAAAGCAAATTATTTGCCCAGGCACAAGACTATTCACTTGATTGAGAACCCCCTCGGCAAGTGTGGACCACGACAACCCGACCGAAGCCTGGGGTTCCTTCTTCGGACCCCAGAAGGATTTGAGGCGTGAAGGACGATCCACAGACGAGGCCACATTCCCTTCCTCAAGGTCATTGTGCTGACAAATCAGTGCAGTGACCTCTGCAAAAGTCCTCTGTATCTCGGGGGTGTCCGCGTCCTGGGGAAGAGGACCCTCGAGTCCTTCCAGGGCGCAGTCCTCCTGATCTACTCTCCCAGCAGGAGGGAGAACCTCAGCAGATCCTGGGATCCTTCCTCCACTACGTGGGCGTACGATCTGGTCGATCTGAGGGCCGAGCCAGGAGCATAGGCCTGTTGAACTCCAGGGAGACGACTCACCAGAGTTCCTCTTGTCCGACTCGCACCTCCCAGGGGAAGCCCAGAAGGTTGAGTGGACAGGCGAGGAGGATCGGGCACCCCCGCCGATTTTGCTGGTGGAACCAATAGGAACAGCGAGCCGAGAGCAGTCACCAACCTGCAGTGATAACAACTCAGTTCGAGGAGAACGCTTTCGCCTCGGCGAAGCGTCCCGAGGGGAGTGGAGCGGTTTGCGCCAGCCAAGCCGGACAGGCACTCGACTCCACCAATCTAGGCTGGCCATGCGAACGTGACCAGGGACTGGGCAGTGTTGAACACACGGCTGGTTGGCGAGTACTTGTGCTGTCCTCTTGACGGGTCCCAGTCTTCTTCCAGGCTGGGACCTCGTGAGAAGACTGAGCAGGGGACCTCTTCTCTGTCTCACCAGGTGTTTCGACTCAAGAGACTGAAGCACCTACCTCCGAATCTTGCTTGGCACTCAAAGAAGTGCTAGCAGGAAGAGCCAAGACACCTGCATGTCCGGGATCTTTCTCTTGTCCTGTGCCCGAGTCGCTACGGAGAGAGGTCTCTCCGGTACCAGTCCAGGGTTCTTGAGTCTCCTTAAAGACCCGGATGCTCAGCATGGCTCGTGAACGAACATCTGACACAGTGCCAGTCTTAGAAGCGGACTTCTTAGGTGTGGCAACGGGTGTGTAAACCGAGGTCTGCACGCCCTCGGCTCCCAAAACGACAGACCGGGGTCAACGATTCAGTTCCCTAGCCCGCGGGCTGGGAAGAGCCAATGAGAGATCCCACCACCTCCCTGGTGGAAGGAGGCAGTCCTTAGAAGTCCCAGGGTGAGATTTCTTTGGGTGGGTGGTGGGGGGAGAGAGCCTTCTTCTTCTTCAACCAACAAGCCTTGGAAGAAGGGGAAGACGGAACAGACGACGACGACACCTTACGAGATCTCTTCTTCGACTTCTTTTTCATCATCTTCTTCAGGATGGTCGGGTCCCCCATCCAGGAGGGAGCAGCAGAAGACACAGCAGCAAGCAGGGGGGCCAGGGTAGCAGACGCAACCCAGGCAGTGGAGATGTCAACAAGAGAGCCAGCAGCGACCGGGACAGTCAGAGCAGCATGGGATCCAGGGAAGACAGGAGTCAAGACATGAGCAGCTGGCATGGGCGGGGCAGATACAGGAGCCAGGCTAGGCCGAGAGCCAGGTAAGCCAGGAGCTGGGACTGGAGTGGGGAACGAGTGGAAGTTGGTAACAGCAGGAACCGCAGGAGCAGGGACCGTGAGATGGGGTACGGTTGAAGTCACCACACTGGAGGGGCCTGGCTGAGATAACGGGGCCAGGAAGCCAGGCGGCAGTGGCACAGCATGGTGGGAAGCAGGCGAGGCTGTTACCTGGGTACCCAGGTGAGAGGCGACAGTCACCGGCATCTTGGCAAAGGCAGTCATGTTGACGGTACACGTAGTAGCTGTAGCCACTGCGTGGGTCACCACTGGCGCGCCAGACAGGTGAGACAGCAGGCCCTCCAGCGACAGGACGCCAGGTAGACCCAGGTGGAGCAGGTAGAAGAGAGGTCTGGAGCCTGCCCCCTGAGAGAAGTCTCCACCGCCATACCTGAAGACAAAGTCGGGTCAATGGAGGGAGACTCCACTCGCTCCAGGGGAAAAGTTTCCCCACCCTGGAGTGAGGAGAGTCCCCCGAGAGGATGTCCGGATCGTCTGCTCCCCCGCGGCCTTTAACACCCGATGAAGCAAGTGAAGAAGACGAAGGGGAGTCCTTTCCCGAAGGAGAGGCAGCAAGAAGAAGAAGCTTGCCAGGAGGGAGAAATGCTCATGACGGGTTAGCCACCAAGGGAGTCATGGGGGCGTGTAACCCTCGGATGACGCCTTGGCAGGCTTCCTTCGGTACTGTCTCCTCCACTCAAACTTCACCCACTGCTGGGAAGACCAGGAACAACACTCAGAAGAAGGTGAAGTACGTGGGCACACGCGCCCCCTGCAATAAGAGCAAATGGCGTGTGGGTCCATGTCAATAACAGAACAAAAGCTATTACACTTTTTACCGCCCACCCAGGACACACACGGTGGGGAAGGCGGGCTTACAGGATTTATCAAAGGCTTTCATTATAAAGTACAAGAAAAAGATCCCACCAGGAAAAGGCAGCTCAACAGAAGTCTGGGCAGAGCAAAGAAAACACGTCTTCACCCAATGACAGCCGAAAGCAAATTGGAAATTGTTTACATCTGGGCAGGTGTGGGACTCCCGCCTTCCGGACGGTAGTTAACTGCCTAACCACCTTGTTCGAAAGTTCAACGTCCATTTCCAGCTTCGCTGAAAGTAATTCCTAATGTCAAGGACCGGTTTGTGTATCGTGTCAGAACAAAGGGAGGTTACATTGGGGAGCAAAATGTTGGAGCCCACCAATGCTTCTTTTCAAACCTTAATGCCACACTCCAGAAAGTCATACAGTACTTCCAAAAGGTTCCACATAAGTGTTTTGGCTACTACAGTGAACATTGTTCTGGAAGACCCTGGAAGCTCTTTAATTAGGTGGAGTCTAGCATAAATTTCAGCCATGGCTGTCCTGAGATTTTTCTCCTAGGGGTCAGAAATTACTGGGTTGCCATGACCAATGGGAGTTTTTTTCCTCTCATAAGGGAGGACAATGTTGCTCAGTTCCATTGTAGCACTATCAGATACTTGGAATGTGGAGACAAACTGCTTTATTTCTGCTATAAGCTCTCGTTTCCCAGTCATCACAAAATTCTGAAATTCTGTCTTCATGTGACTGATTGTTCCAAAAGTAATGAGACAGAAGGCTGATGCCTCCCAGAGAGGTTATTGGTTCTGTAAAATTGTCACTGTACTATATTTTCCATTAAACTGGATAAAAGTTGCTTCTATGGCTTTCATTAATATGGCTGCTTCTATTTGGCTTTCACTGCTATGTTATTAGGCAGAATAACCACCTCCTTCAACGGTTTCTGAATTCCTACTGAAGAAGGGACCAAGCACCATTCATTATTGGCAAAGGCTGCTCTGTCCCTAAATTCTATATGCTCAACCTCAATCAGTTTTCCTTTAATTAATGAGGTATTTTCCATCTGGTGAAAGGATGCACACTGAGGTGTCTCTCCAAGGAGTACCAGTATCATTCTCAGGTGCAGATATTGGTACCCACACATCATTTTGATTTGACGTTTTATTGTCTGACCTGGTCTCAAATGTTACCAGTCGGAGCTCTGGGAGAGAATGGACTGCCTCTTATTATCCAGTCTGATTTCAGCGGGGGATCTACATAACTGATTCAAAAGCTTAGGTTTTTTAATACTGTTCCCATGACCTAAGATTTTTGGTGAGAATCCTATCACTGCCTGGGCAGACTGTGCAGCCTCTCAACCATATAGTTTAAAGGATGAGAAATTTTACATTTCACACTTGATTCCATATCCCAGACACCTGACTTCCTCTTGGGAATCATGGATAGCATCTCTATGTTAGTGAGTGAGTCCTCGAAGAAGTCACACTCTCTTGGGGTTATCCTTGATACCGTTCCTGATTTCCTCCCAGTATTCTGAAAGTACTGATAGCAGAATCTTCCCATCAGGTAAGCCTGCATGAACTGATGAGCCAAGGCAGTCATATCACCACTGCCTGGCAATATAGAAAGTACAAGAAGCTGAATTTCCTATCAGGGAAATCTGCATGAACTGGTGAGCCAAGGCAGTCGTATCACCACTGCCCGGTAGTATAGAAATCCAGGATATATCACTACCCCCTAGAACAGTGGTTCCCAACCTTTTAGCAGGTGACCCCAATCATGCTTCTCCAGCCATAACTAAGACACCACTGGCTTTATGCAATGTATATATAACTATATAATACATGTGTTGCATGTTACTATATACCTGACTGAAGGCTGTAAAAGCAAAGAACAAGTATAAATTTCTTGTAAGAGGTGCTGTAAGGCTGAAAAAAGAAGAGACAAAATGGACATGATTAAATTTACTTCACTTTAATAAGAACATTTTCATCAGAAAAATTTGTTACATTCCACAAAGGCAAACTAAAGATAAAACTGTTTCTGGTCAACTAATAACTGATTTTAATGGGAGCCTTGGGGCTGGATTTCACTGATAAGTTTGTCCGTTCGTGGCTCAATCGTAGAAAGTGCTACTCTTAAATCATGTTCAGGCTGCTACCTATTTCTGCTTTTTGTTCTGATGGCAGCTAGGAATGCAAACCCTGATTCACACTAATAGGTTGTAGTCAACAGCAACAGCACTTTTTCAGCCTCCCTTCCAAGGACTGGTTTCTCCTTCTTCACAACAGTCCAGAACACGCCTAATGATCGTTGCTGAAAGTTGAAGCAGAATGTTTCATCACGTTGCACCTCAATGAGCACCTCTTGCAGATTTTGAATGGCAGCTTCTTCCTCTGAAAGGTCTTTGATGTCAACATTGAAGGGTCTGCACACCCATTTGTATTTGTCATGCAACTCTTCATCTGAAATATACTTCTCAAACTCCTCACTCAGCTTTTCAAGGTGCTCAACAATGGTACTTTGTATGTCCAGAAGTGAGACGTCTTCTTCGTCTTCCAGAAAAAGGTTCAAGAGTGGAAAAGACAGTCTTCCCCCTTTCAATCTTTCCGTTTCAAAACTTCAGCTTTGACTTGAATGCTTTGAGCTTTTCTAACATCAAAGCATTTCTGACACAGAGAGATGAGTTTCATCTTTTCCTTGCATGGATATATTCAGCAAGTTCAATGCTGAAAATATATATGTCAGATATGCCAATTTGAGTAACCACCTTGGTTCTGAAAGCCTTGATGACAGTGCATGTTTCTTCTCAATCAAGAGTATTTTAACCTCTACACGCAATTCAAAAACTCTCTGGAGCACTTTTCCTCGAGATAACCACCTGACAGAAGAGTAATAAAGTAGGTGTTCATATTCCAATCCCTATCTAAGCACATCTTACTGAACAGCCTTGAATGCAGAGCAGATGATTTAATAAAATTCACTATTTTAATCACATCTTCCATCACAGAGTTAAGTTCAAGTGATAATTTCCTGGAGGCAAGGTTTTCCCAGTGGAGAACAATGAGTCACTATCACAGCAGGGCTCACTTGCTTTACCCTAGCAGTGAAGCCTTGACATGCCCCAACATCGCAGGTGCTCCATCCACACACACGCTGAAGCACTGTTCCCAACTTAGCCCTTGTACTTTGATGAAGCTGTCAACCAACTTGGTAACACCTTCACCTGTTGTTGTCTCCAGTGGTCTACAGAACAGGAAATTCTCTTCCATGTCACTCTTCCCTTGGTACCGCACAGTATATGGGTAAAAATACATCAGCTTACCAACAGAAGATGAGAATATTTCTAGAGATCACTTCTCGTTACGCCCATGCAGCTCAAGTGACAAGTCAACTGTGTGTGTGGCTGCCTGGCTCAGACTGGACGTGGATGATTCACATTCGGACGACACAAGATTCTGTTCACCTACCAAACCAGTATGACACTCAGGGATACCAGCATTAAACATGCATTATCAAAATTTTCTATATATAAATATATACATGAGTAGATTTAGGAAGCCAGCAAAGTTGCTTATAAATGTCTTGAGACAGTATTTGGTGGTTAGACCATTTGCATTAAAATCATAATACCAAAGAAAAAATTTTGATGCATAATCAGCAGTAATATACTCTACAATTTATGGCAACATAGAAATACAGCATTTGCTGAAAACATCTCATAATAGGGAATTCATATTTTTTGATGTTGTGAGATTTGTGAGTGCTTGGCGACCCCAGGGTTGGGAAAGGGTGCCCTAGGGTACAAACACTTCAGATGGGGTTGAGTAGACCCTATCAGCGTCCCCTCAATTCATGACTGCTGCATGGGAAAGGCAAGATTCTCATTTGAAGTATCTGACTCAGATTCAGAAGAGAAATTTCAGTGGCTATATCCACTTCATGTAAGGTATCAGGGACCCTCTCTCAAGGAGAGACTCTTTGTCTCCATCGAAGGAGTGGAAGTTGGAGTTCCTAAAATCCACTGCTTTTGGAGTATTGGCTCATATGTGGATTCTGCTTGGAGAGGGATGGAAACACACTGCCACAGCTCTGCTGGAACACGTACAGCAGTCTTCTTCTTTTGTGCTCCTATTGAAATCTATATCTCATAGGGACAGCTTAAAATTCAGCTTTCATCAATTAAACTTGCTGCCAAAAGCATGTGGCATATTTCACACATGTCCAGCCAGCAACCAAATTCTCCTCTATTGCTTCAGGGGCTGACTCAAGGCAGGTAGCTATGAGCCATTTTCATAGGCAAAAAGCAGACTGAGCAATTTGCTGTGGCACAGGTAATGTGTACATCCTGTGTAATAGTAGCCCAGTAGTGATAAGAGGAACAAGTGTTTAATAAAAACTACCTAGTGTTAGCTACCTATATCACTGCATAGGCTGCAACACTTCAAATTAACACATAGTATGATATAAGGAAACATGATCAATAATGTTGCCTTGGAGGATTTACTCACTAATGCTTCTCAACTCAAGACAAAACAAAATGGACATCCATACTGTATATTTCTATACATTTCATAACCTATGACTACCCGGTCTATTCCCTAGCACAAGGTAAAGGTACTGTAGCCTAGGCTATAGGTTACGTTAGTTTGTACATAAATAAAATCAATAATTATTGGAATTTTCGCACTAAAAATGTATAAAATCAATATCTTCAAAATTTTAAAATGTTGGTCAAAGCTCACCATTATGAAAAGTACTTTTCTATTCCCTTAGGAAAAATATAAATATCACAACAAAGTCTCAACACCTGTAACGTCACTATCGGTGGAGTAATACCCAATGGAAATAGATCCACATGAATGTATTCCTTTAACATTTAAAAGAACCCCAATATTAAGGGTAACTGGGGAACTGTTGATATCACAAAACCATTTAGCTTGATTATAAAGACAAAACAAAATGGACATCCATACTGTATATTTCTATACATTTCATAACCTATGACTACCCGGTCTATTCCCTAGCACAAGGTAAAGGTACTGTAGCCTTGGCTATAGGTTACGTTAGTTTGTACATAAATAAAATCAATAATTATTGGAATTTTCGCACCAAAAATGTATAAAATCAATATCTTCAAAATTTTAAAATGTTGGTCAAAGCTCACCATTATGAAAAAGTACTTTTCTATTCCCTTAGGAAAAATATAAATATCACAACAAAGTCTCAACACCTGTAACGTCACTATCGGTGGAGTAATACCCAATGGAAATAGATCCACATGAATGTATTCCTTTAACATTTAAAAGAACCCCAATATTAAGGGTAACTGGGGAACTGTTGATATCACAAAACCATTTAGCTTGATTATAAAACACTACGAAGGAAATACTACCTTTAGTAAACAACAAAGGCTTGTAAGTCAAGTATGATTGGGAACTACTGTACACTCACAGCTATGTTTCGTAAGCAAGAAGTTAGGCTACCTCGATTTACCCTTTCAGTAACTTCAAATTATCTATAAATGTTAAAAGGGTATTGTATAATAAGTTTCACTAACAAAATTGTCTAATATTATTGCCTTAATGCTAATTCCTACTGTTAAAAAAGAAAAAACAGCATGGCAATTACGGCGTACCCTAGCAATCTACTCCTTGCAAGAGGCTTACTGGCTCCAAATTTAAACAAATATAAGCCTGCCCATTAAAATTTTCATAAACTAAAATTTTCACTGGGTCTTAACACTAGGTACTCAGCTTGACTCGTATTTTACGATGTGAAAAAATGCGTAGTCGAACATGATGTCGGGAGTACAACCTGGGGACTAGTGAACTCTTGGATAGACCAGAGTATAATGAAGTTGGCCAGAACAGGCTGTTGCCACCTCTGTGTGAGAAAGATGCTGAGCCTAGGTAGTCACTGTAGGACAGGAGATAGAGCCCCATTGTCCTGAGTCCTTTCTATTCTATTACTGTGCCAACAAGCACTATTCTGGCTGAAACCTACTATAAGAGAATTCTATGTAATTACTGGTCTGCCTGATGGAGCCCAGGGGGGACCATGAGAGTGTAACTCCTTTGAAGACGAACAGTGGCTATGCTGTCAAAATAGATGATAGACAGGATACCCTGTCATGCAACTAACCTGCAATCCCTCTTCTTCCAGTATGTAACCTGACTCTGCCCTACAAGACAGAAAGGTGAAGAGAAAAGGATGGAGACCAGTCTCATACACACTTTCCCTTGCTCAGTGAAGACCTTAGACAAGATGCTACTTGTTCCACTAGGGTAGCCAGGTGAACTACACAACTTGTTGGGCATCCACCACAGGACCCATGGAAAATCTGTCCAAAGACGTGGGCAATGTCCTGATGATAAAACAAGGTATTACACGCCACTGCTTGTAATGCCTGTTATACCTACAGATTCTTTCGGCATGCAAGGGACAGGGCAATGACCCTGACCTCATGAGCTCTTGCCCGGACCATACCCCAGTCTTCCTTGTCAGAGGATGAGTATGCCCATTTGATCATCCCCCACAACCAGAGAGAGATCGCATTCTTGGACATCTCTTTCTTGGCTGAACCAGCACTAACAAAGGGGAATCAACACACAGGTCTGACATGTTGAGTTCTCTTAAGATAGTACCACAGCACCCTAACTGGACACGGCATCTCATCTGGATCACTACAAACAAAGTCCACTACGGAGGGGTTTGAAAAGGACTGAAATCTGACGTCAGGGACTGACGGATTCTGAGTCTTTGCCATGAACTCTGGGACAAACCCGAGCATAACTGATCCCTATCCCCACGAGTGCTTAACATCAAAGGACAGACCATGAAGTTTGCCTACTCTCTTCGCTGAAGCCAGGGTAAGTAAGAAAACAATCTTCCCCTGTCTGACAACTCTCTTAACAGCTCATGAGGGGTATAGTTAGGCTCCTCAGTATGAGAGTCACATCCCACTCAAGAGGCCCCAGTTCCCTGGGTGGGCAATACTGTTTGAAGCTTCTTAGGAGCATGGAGATCTCCCACATGGAAGTGAGATTGACTTCCTTAAATTTAAGGACTTGGTCAAAGGCAGACCTGTAGCCCTTAATAGCTGAGACAGAGAGAAGCTTCTCTTGGCAAAGAAAGACAAGAAAGTCCACTACCAGCTGAAATATTACTCTGATTGGAGAGATACTCCACTGATGACACCAACTACAAAAAAAAGCCCATTTCCCAAGGTATACAGCCGCTGAGGGTTTCCAAAGGTATCCAGACATCTCCTTCGCTGTGCAATGAGAAAATCCTCTTTCTTGCAGGCAAGAAGTGTGAGCGAGACTATTGCCTGGTAATACCTCTTGACATTCAGCTGACACAGAAGGTTGGGCCACTTGGGAATCTCTCTCGGGACCTCCAATAACAGAGCTAGTAGGTCCAGATACTACTCAGGATGTGGCAACTTGGGGGGCAAACAGAGTTAACCTGAGATTCAGGCGATCAACCCCCTGTTGATTACAAGACGAATCAAGCAAAATGGCATTAGCCACTAACTGTCCCATGGGTGCTGGAAAGCATCCTCCATCGCAGCTCATGGTACTACAGAACAGTACACTGGGAGCTTTCTGTTGTGCCAAGTTGCAAACAGGTCTATACTTGGAGCCCCCCAAAGCTTGAAGAGTCTCTCTGCAATGCCTAGGTGTAGAGACCATTCTGTCCCTAACACCAGATTCTGGTGGCTGAGCTTGTCTGCCACTACATCCCAAGAACCTGGAATGTACCTGGCTGACAGCTCTAACGAGTGTGCTAATGCCCACTTGTGCACCTGCACTGCCAACCTGTGAAGCTGGAAGGACACTAGTCCCCTTGCTTCTTGACGTATGCTCCCACCGTAGTTTTGCTGCTCATCAACACCACAGAGTGCCCCCATCACCCTATCATGAAACTCCTGCAAGGCCAGAAACACAGCTTTCAACTCCAGGATACTGATGTGGAGGTGCTTGTCGTTGTAGGACGTGAAGGTGCTTGTCGTTCTGGTCCCACAAACCTGAAACCAACAACTCCTCCAGGTGTATATCCCATCCCTCAGTCGATGCTTCCGAAAACAGAAGCATCTCGGGAGAGAGAGTGCCAAGTGGCATTCCTATTAAGAGGTTCCTGTCATCTAGCTACCAATTCAAGTCTCTTCTTACTTACTTCCTCTGAAAGAGGAATAGGAAAGAAATGAAGGTCCCTTGCCAGAGACCAAAGCTCCTTTGGCCTCCACTGAAAGGAGTGGAGGTGAAGCCGCCAATGAGGAACCAGTTTCTCCAATGACGACAGGTGACGCAGAATGACTTGTCACTGCTGAGCAGGTTGAGACTGTTGAGACAGGAACTTCTGCACCACCCCCCTGACTTGCTGATGCAAGTATTACAAGGGAAAACTCTCAATGCTGCAGCATCTTTCAGCATGCCAGGTACTTTACACTCTGCTTGGGTGTGAGATCAATAGACATATCCCATTCGAATGGCCCAGAGCCGAAATCAGTATGAATACTTGGGGGGCGGTTGAGATCCCAAAACAAAGTGTCCTGAACTGGAACACCATCCGCCAGAGGGTAAAGCGGAGATAAATCCAAGAGGACCTATAAATGTGGATTTGGAGATACACATCCTTAAGATCCACCGAAGTGTGAAGTCACCCTCTCTGATGGAATCGATAACTAAGCAAGCCAATTTCATCTTGAACTGAGTCTGGCAAATGAACCATTTCAATGGAGGGAGATAGATGACTGGCCTCCAGCCACCAGTCGCCTTCTTCACTAGGAACAGATGACAGTAGAAGCCTGGAGACCAATCTTTCATTGGTTTGAGAGTGATGGGTGGCAGAAACTTGAAGGGTAGAAGATACCCTTCCCAAGGGATATCCACTACCCAAGTCTCTGCTCCATGTCATTGCCAAGTTGCCTAGTAGCTCGACAGGCAACCCCCACCATCAGCAGCAAGCAGGAAGGAACACTGCCCCTAGTATCCTCCTCCCTTCTTCTTGCCCTTATCCTCCTTCCTGGAATAGATGCCTTTTGCTAATGGGGAAGAAGAAGACTGGGTTCCTCTATGTGGGGCAGAGGAAGTCTCCGACTACCCAAAGAGGAAGGGCCAGCCTGACCCGGTGAAGACCAAGAGGTCTTAGACAATGCCTGGTGGACAAGCTTGCCGTTATTCTCAACTCAAAACCTCTCCACCACACCCTAAGCTAAAAGAGAGGAAGATCCCAGTACCAATCTATTTCTGAGAGCCAAAGCTGACTCCGGGCCAACAAACCTCACAAGTTAAGACAACACTGTACCTCACCTCTTCAGAACCAGGTTTGCCCACAGGTCTGCTGTCTAGCGGGTGAGGTAGGTAATAGCCCTGCTTCCAGACAGCATCAGTCTCTTGAAAGCTGCATCCTCCTCGGGTGTATGGCCTCCCAAAGATTAAGCAATTCTGGCTACTGTAAGGACCAAAGATCTCTCCAAGAGACTGTCCTGGAGTACTGACATAGCAGATGATTCGTGCCACCGCCTCCATCTGTGAGAGAGAGACTCCCTCCAAATGGGGACAGTCTAGTGCCAACCCAGAATAAAGACAAGCCAAGTCTGGGTCCACCTGTTTCATTGGTAATGGACTCTCCAAAGGTACATAATAGTCCCTCTTACAAGCCAGAGGCAGAGGAGGTGTCTTACCATACTGGCTAGACCACAGGAAACTGTCTTGCCCAAAAACAAGAGAATTCACCTGGTCTAAAACCCCGTCTGCAACTCTACACCAGGGCAGGCCAATCAAAACCTTGGGTTCCTTCTGTGGTCCCCATAGTGACTCGATGGCCAAAGAATGGTCTGCAGGACAGGCCAGTCTCTTCCTCAAAACCATTAAAATGACATATCATTTTAATGGTCTCTAAAAAGTTCCTCTGCAACTTGGGGGTGTCTGAGTCCTAAGGCATAGGACCCTTGGGCCTCTCCAGTCCCTAGTCCTCCTGAGTTGCTGCCTCTGCAAGAGAAGTTAACTCGCCAGAGCCCCTTGGTGATCCCTTGACTATGCGGGCTTACAACTTGCCCAGTCAAAGGACTGACTATGTAAACCTCTGTGGTTGGGCTGGGATGGGATCAAGAACAGTCCTGTCCCCGAACCCTGGACCTGTGCAGCTCCCTGCCCCCAGAAAACCTCGAGGAGGTGGAGGGGACAGGAGAGGGATCACAAGCACCCTTGCCCAGCCTGTCAAAAACTGAAGTATTGCCAGGTCCAGTGAGACCGTGGACAGCCACCAATCTGTGGTGACAATGTCTGCAAGGGTTGGGGAGAGCAGTCTCACTCACAAAAGTGTGGGCAGGGCCTGTCCCCCAAGCATGCTTCTTCCTTCCAAGAAGCTGGAGCTTCTACAGGAGGGGAAGACTGAACAGGGGTCCTCCTCTTGCTTGGTTTGGGTGACCAGGTAACTATCCCAGGACCCCTGAGCCACTCTCTTTGATGGGCAGGTGAGGGAGTGCCTGTCTACTCTCTTCTCACCTTCTCTGACTGGGCCAAGATGGCAGCTGGGCCCAGGTCCATAGATCAGGAACCCTTGCTGGCCCATGTTCGGGTACTACTGGGACCAGTACCAGTACACCGAGTGTCCAGAGAACCCTGAGTAATGGTTGCACCCTTGTGCTTGGTAACAGGTGCAGCAGTACTTGTGTTACTGCTAGCCAGAGATCCAACAGCCCTCTCTGCAGCACAGAGACAACTTCCTGTGGAGGGGCGAAGCAACCTTCTTCCTCTGCTCACTAGCTTTGGAAGAGGAAGGGAAGGTGACAGCACCTGACGACGATGAAGACGAAGACGGCTTCCTTTCTCCTCCCCTGCTTTAACTGCTTCATTTTTACAAGCACAGCCAAGGTCAGTGAAGAAGACAGGGAGTGGAAGATGACCTCCGCCAAGGACGAGGCTGAAGGCAGCACCTGGGGACACATCACCAATGACACATGAGGGGTAAGCGGCGAGGTGGGGGCGGTCCTAGAGCCAGTGGAGACCGTGAGCATTGAAGTCATCACAGTCAAAATTGAAGCAGTCACAGGAGGACCCTTCATTGCTTTTAAGTGGCTGATAAGGGAGGGAGGTCCACAGCTCCCTGAGCACCTCACCCTCCAAAACATCTGAAATGAAGGTCAGGTTAAGGGAGATCTCTTCCTACACCCCAAGAAAGAGCGTCCTCCAGAGGGTAGCCACCCCTCAGAATGAAGAGAGGCTCCTGTGGAGAAACCGGGCTGGATGTCTTCCCTTCCTCAGCAGCTCTCTATTGAACCAACAGTAGGAGTCAGTGAAGGGGAACTACTCCCCTGAGAGTAGTAAGAGTATGAGGAAGTTTGGCAGGTAGAAGGAAAGTACCAAAGAGGACTTTCAGTGTCACCAGTGGAATACTGCAATCCGATGACACCTAGAAGACCTCCTCTCTCTTCTTCCTGGCAAACTTCGCCATTGTTCAGATACCCAGGCATGGCACTCCGAACATGAGCTATTCTGAATGCAATCACGCTTCCTGCAGAAGGAGCAGAGGGTATGAGAATCTACATCTATTGAGGAGAGGAATTGGTCCTTCCCTGGACAGCATCTGAAAACCTGAGGTATCCTCTCCAACACTGATGACTTAATTGGTTGAGGGGTTTATGTCATAGTAATACAAAACAAAACAACTATACTCATTCAACATATTAAAGAAAACAAGCACAAAGCATGCAAAGAAAGCTAATGGCAAGTTGGGCAGAGAGTCTGCAGAGACATCTATACATGATGGCAGCCGGAAGCAGAGTGGAGTGCTTACCGACAGGTGGGTGGGACTTACCCCTACATGTCGATAATTAGCAGCCTTGACTGAAAATTAAACAACCGATCAAGCTCACGTTCACAAGCTAAATCCTATGTAAAGAACGGAGGTTTGTATTTGTGAAGGAACAATTATATATTTTTAAAATAAACTTTTTTTTTTTGTCAAAATTCTCTTTTACTGGCAATTTCACCTATTCAGTTCATGAAACATTAGCTTTCAAGGTTACTGGGATACAGTTGCTATATGGCATTTTTTGGAAGAAAAAACATGATTTTTTTTTCTTATGCAGACTCGGTGATAATCATCAGTCACTAATAACATGCAGTGAAAATTATGACAAAAAGCCATGAAATTAAAAAAAGAATAATGGAGAAATGGAAGGTGTGTGTGTGTGTGTGTATGTGTGTTTATGTGTACTACATGTAGGGGAGTTTCTTAGCGCAGTATCGAATGTGTTCTCTCTCTTGCATTGTGCATGATTGTTTTATTACAAAAAAACGTTTGCTTTTTTTAAGTAAAATTTTTTTTTTTATATGTTATACAGTACTTTTGCATGTACTGAGGCAAAATAGTTAAAACAAAGTGATACATGTGTTATCCTACCACAATTGTGTTTTTGAGAGAGAGAGAGAGAGAGAGAGAGAGAGAGAGAGAGAGAGAGAGAGAGAGAGAGAGAGAGAGAGAGAGAGCTCCCCTACATGTAGTACACAAACACACACCTATTTCTCCATTATCAGAGAGAGAGAGAGAGAGAGAGAGAGAGAGAGAGAGAGAGAGAGAGAGAGAGAGAGAGAGAGTATATTTTGTTATAAATATGGAAAACAAACTAGCTAATTGCCTTCTGCATCAAGTTTTCAGTTTCAAGTGTGATGGCTGTTGTTTATAAGCATATTTAGTGTTTATTGGTTATGCAGCATTGCCATTCTACATCCATAGTTTTATTTGCCCCTATCCAGATTTTAACCTTATCTATTATTGCAGATAATCAAAGGATTACTATATGTAAAAAAATCCAGCTATGACCAACAGCAAACTCTCATACAATCAAGCTGACAGATTTAAATTTCTCCTTCAATAACTGATACTGCATAAAAATTACATTTAAAGGAGTCACATAAAATATTGCACTCATTTTGCTGATACGGCATGCATGGTGAGAGAGACACACTTGATACTTTGCTGAAACAAGAAGTCAATAAAGAAATCACTGCCAATGCACTTGCCTCAAGTAACAGGAAATGCACACTCGACATTACCAATAAGGGGGATATACAGTATGACAACTTAAGGGTACACCCACTCGATATACACAGTCTTGAAATGTAAGTAATGGAATGATTATGAAAGCTCAAGTTATAAAAATGAATTAAATACTCTTAAACATATACATTTTGTACTGGTGAACCCAAAACAATAAAAGTTTACAAAGTACATGTCAACTTAAAAATTACATTTTACTACCAACCATAGACAAATGCACTCAACATTTGTATTCAATGTATGAACTTGAATTTGTTTCCACTGATAACTTCTGAAATATATTTAGGAAAAAAGGAGGGATCAATTCTTATCTGACATTTATGCTGTAACATATATCTAAGTTTACAAAATTATGGACAACAACATAGGGGATATGTAAGACAAGGTTAATTTATTCAATGAATGAGAAAAGTTAATAAAAACATGGCTTGGAGTTGTGCTCCAGGATAGTAGTTGCAACAAAATTAAATCTCTCCACCTATTAAAAATGCATTTCTGCCTTAAAAAATAAAGAGAACCACACATCACCTTCCCATCATTTATGGAAGTTCAGCTATCACACTTTAAAAACCCTTTAAAAGTGAGAGCTGACAATGGTCACTAAAAATGACAATTGCAATTTTTTTTTTTTTTTTACAAAACATTTTATCCTGCTCACATAGTTTAAGCTGGTTACAATTTTTCCCACACCATTCAATATGGGACCAACTACTTCCTGTCAAAAATGTTATTGCAGCCAAAAGTTTTTTTTTTTTCAAAAAAAAGCTCAAAGATGGAAAACTACAAAACCAAACAATTCCTGTTTATCACTTCAGTTCTTCAGCTTAAATCGTTGTCATATGGAGACAACCAAAACATACTGCCATTAAAGCATTTCAACATTTTCGATGTCTAACTTCTGCGTGAGGTCAACTTTGCCAGAATCACTCTTCTCTTCTGCATTTCCCCATTCACCTAGATCTCCTCCCATTACATCCTTGTTTCTCTTAGCTTCTGCTTCCTCTCTCTGAAAATAAGATAGGGAGTAAGACTAATATAACTGTCCTGAATGCCCTTGAAATATCAATATAAATCACTACAAACATTACAGTTTGTAAATCCACATTAAATCTGAAGTAAACAGCCAACCCTACTTGATCAATATTCAATACCAAAAGTTCCCCAGTGCTCGTCTTTATTACCTAAATTTCATAATTCATTTTAGAGTACAAATACAACATTACTTTACTCATACAGCCAGTCCTCAACATATGAGGAATTTACTGACGTGCATTTTAAAACGTGGCTGGAAAATATTAGGAAAAAATCACAGGAAGTTCCAAACCTTAAAATTTGTATTTGCCATGTGAAGAGCACAGCTTTTAATCTACAAAAATAATGATATCTCATCACACAGGCACTGTAAGCACCAAAAACAATCTTCTTCATCCTAACATGGTTATAAAGATGGAGGAGCCAAGAATTTTGTTAATATTAGCACTTCATGAGAGAGAATGTATTCATATTTTCTCTTTCAGGTCATAAAAAAAGTAATCTGTAAGTCTTGACTATCACAAAATATTCTGCTGCTGGTGCCTTCATGTACATTATGTACAGTATTTAATTAGGGCTGTTACAGCTGCATCAGTACTGAATGGTAAATGAGTACACAATAATTTATTTTGTCATTAAATATTCCTAAAAAAATTACAATAATGTCTGGGAAAACTATAGCAAGAATTATATGCTAATGTTCATACCCCAATTAAATAGCTTAATCCACTCAGGAGGCTGTTCTTTAACCAATCTGTCCTTACATAAAGCAAATTTTTACCAAAAGAAATAATGGGAATTGGATTAATCCGTTTCAGACCTCAAAAAATGCAACAAATAAACTTATTTCAACTTGAATATAAAAAACCTACTATGCAAACATTATACAAAGAGAGTATGTATGAAAAATAAGTAAATTTGTTCTCAGTTTGCCTGCCATTGGGCGAGTTGTTATTTGGGAAGAGTCCCCTTCCACAAAAAAGGCAGGCCACTGTGCTTCTGGGGTGGTTTCTCTTTTCTGTCTCTTTCTACTAATTTCTGATTGAGATTCACTGCATTTCTTTCTCAGTAAAAACCTCTCCAGTGATATTTGTTTTGCCAGCATTTTAAACTGTCCTTGAAATGAGACAGCACTGTCATGCAACAGGTTTATAACACAGTTTGTTATAGCTTTGTCAGGGTGATATTTGTCAACATAACTTTACACTTCAATCTATTTTGCACATATCTCTTCTAATAATGAACTAGGGACAGTCCCCTTTCCTCCTCTTCCTCTTAAGCAATTCTTCCCTTGTTGTCTGCTTCTGCTCCCTCTCAAGGTCCAGCAGGTTTTCTGAGCGTCAGCTCTGTTTTGTACTCCTCCACTAACCCAACCACATCGCTGACCTCCAAGCTGGTATCTTTGGCATTCTTATGGGCCATAATGACCTAAGTACAGTACAATTTACTTTACACTGGAAAAATAAAAACACACAACACAAAGATGGTCTCACTGAGATCAAAGCATAGGCTGAACCCTTTGTTTTGACTGGGAACCACACAAACACACACTATATATATATATATATATATATATATATATATATATATATATATATATATATATATATATATATATTTATATATATATATATATATATATATATATATATATATATATATATATATATATATATATATATATATATATATATGTATGTATATGTATATGTATATATATATATATATATATATATATATATATATATATATATATATATATATATATATATATATATATATATATATATATATATATATAATGTATATATATATATATATATATATATATATATATATATATATATATATATATATATATATATATTTCTGGATCGGGTCCCGTGTCAGCCGGTGAAAAGGTCCATTCAGCACTTATTTCCAGGTAATTCCGTTGCTAGATACCAGAAAGCTAAATGAAATGCTGGAGTTACTACCCCAGAGCGATCTCCATTAGATGGAGTCGTGTATGGAAAAGGGTGAACTATAAAAACACGGAACCTTATCCTACAGAGATCCCAAAGTCAAAAGTCCCACAGAGAGGTGCCGTTACAAACCCATGTACCACTCATGGACAGCACACAAAACACCGCTAGCCGCATTCCATTTCAGCAAGCACCTAATCTCGGTCACATGTTTTTTCATTGTGCTTTTATCTTGTGCTTTTTGCATCATTATGGCTTCCTCACAAGGTCTTTCTTCATCTAAGTTGAGTACCAGTATTTTGTTTTTATTTGAGGCGATTGAGGCTCCTTATTTCCCTTTAGTTTAATAATTAAGGGAACTTTTTATAACGCCCGTCTCGATCTCCTCTCGCGGCCTCACACGTGACCTCCATGCGTGGTTCTAAGTTGTGATCTTGGGCTTTTATTGCCCTGTTTTTCGATCTTCCTCACTGTTCCTCTTCGTGTTTAGGATAATTTTCCTTTTCATGAGGTCTAATTAGTGATTTTGATTGATTGACTTTTGATTCCCTTTGCTTCGAGAGTGAAGGCTGGTGTTTAGGCTTCGGGCTTCCCCCTCGAGCCTATTCGCCTCTTATCAATTCATTAACATGCCTTATTTTTGCCCTTCTCTTCTCTTAGCTTCTGGGAATTTTATTTACGTTAGTACTGTTAAGTTTTTTTGTTTTTTCTTTACCCCTGTGTTCGGATGCATTTGATATTTGATGATTATTATGGATGTTTCTTTTGTTAGGAGGCGGCCATTTCCCTTCACGTCCACATCGGGTTGGGTATGGTCCTCCTCTTATTTTGTTTTGTTGATTTTTTTATCCATTTTTCATGGGTTGGTTGTTAGCTTTGGTTTTTCCTTTTTTGGGGCGTTAGGCTATTGCCCCCCCTTTTTTCCATGAAAAAAGGGGGGGTGGTCGTTCATTCATTTCGTTCACATGCCCTTCATAGGGTTTTGTGTACGTCTTTTCCAATGCGGCGCTCTCCTTAAGTTTTGACTAGGGTCTTCTCATCTTATGTTTTCCCTTCCCCTGTTTCGGCTTTTCGCGTAGGCTAATAAGCCTCTCGTTTAAGCTGAAATAGCGAGGGATCTCATGTAGCTTCCCTCTCCTGTTTGGCTTTTTCGTTTAGGCTAATGAGCCTCTTGGTTAAGCTGGGATAGCGAGGACTTCATGTAGCCTACCCTAGTTTGGTCTTTTCTTAGGTTAGTTTCCAGTTATTGGTTATGTCGGCCACCCTTTCCCCTTCCTCCTCCCAATTGCTCTCTCTTCCCTTGATTCGTTTTCAGTCTTGTTAACTTATCAAGGATTGGGAGCATTCCTTTCCTTTTAGCCTATAGCTTGTGCCCCCTTCCTTTGCATTGTTTGGCCTTTCCTTGGTACAGTCTCTGACTTTACCAACTTATTCTCCCTCCTGGGACTACTGGCGGCTGGGAGAGCTTCCCCCTCTCCCGTCCACCATCTTTGGCCATCTTTGCCTCCTTTCCCCCCCTCCCCCTTTTTGACCATGGAGGTTGCTCCTGTTCCTCTCCTGCTTCTCTCGCGCTTGCTGGGTAGCATCTCAGTCAGCGAGTGGGCATGAGGACCCGGAGCGCCCGGATTGTGCATTCCCACTCTCTGGTCGTTCCTTTTCGGTTCTTCCTCCTGGTTTTTCATTCCTCCCCTTCATACGTCTTCTCCGGCGTGTTGTTTAATTTGGTGACACTCCGGTTTAGTCCTATTTTCGTGGCCAGTTAGTGCTTTCCGCCTGACTGTCTTCGTGTCCGGACTTTTGACGTTCCCTGCCCTTAGCTAACTACTGTCTACTATCGAGGCGCATTCCTTGCTTCCCGCTCCGGCGGTTCTAGCGTTTACTGGTCTTCCGTTATCGCTAGTTTCATTTTATTTTTAGTTGCCGGGAATGCGCTTTCTCCGGACAGTTTAAGCTTCCCATTTTATTTTGTATCCGTCACTTACTTTTAAGGCATGTTACTCCGGCTAGTTCCGGTAAATTTATTTTATTTTATTTATTATTTTACTATTTTTATTATTCTTATTTGTATGAGATTTTATTTTTTATGCAGTTACCTCCCGGATCCCTCCGGCTGGTTTCATGGCTTTATATATACTACTGTGTTGCTCCGGCACACTACTCCGGCACCTTACACAGTGTACTCATAATCTCATACTTTTACAGGTGGTACGCTGCCAAGAAGAGGGGTGCTCCGCAGCCCTCCATCAGGCCAGCAGCCACGAAGTTTGTCGGTCCCACTCCGGATGTGCGGTCCACGTAGGGGATCTTATTGTTTGGCACCCTGACGGATGTGATGTTTGCTACGCTCTTTACGAGCAAACTATCAATGATTCGGTAGGTGGTCATGCATCTTTCCTTTTTAGCCAACGGTATTCTTTACATATTACCGATTCCCCCTGCCTTCGGTAAACCGCAATAATGTTTTTTTCTTCCGGCAGGCTGACCGCAAGTCTCGTGATGCTTCGCTTCAGGCCCTACATACTCTCAAAGGACATTTGCAATGTCTTTTTTCCCGGCGCTTGGATCACAGCTTCAGTCACCGACGATGTTGCTGCTCCGTTGATTGCCGGGATTCGGGAGTTGACCCAGCCCTCTCCAGACGGTTCAGCTCTGAGTGGTGGCGTTCCAGAAGACGCGGCGGAACTCGACCTCGGCCTTGAATCTCCGAGCATTATCCCGGAGCATCAAGCAGGTAAGGGGGTAAGTGAGGCAGGTTCTTCACTGTTTAGCTCTCCTTCTTCCTCCGTTGCTTCTTTTAAAGGCTTCTCTAAATCTTCATACCTTACGGGCATGTCTGGATCTATTGTCCCGAAGGTGAAGTCCGTTAGGAAGAAAACCTTACCTACTCCGGCAGGTCGATATGGGGTCCCTCCGGCGGCGGCACGGGCGACGAGCCCCGTTCCGTCGACGAGTACAGCCTCCCCCTCCGGGTCACAAGCGGAGTCTCAGTCACGTCAGGTAGTTCCCCCTCCTCCTTCTTTGGATACGTTTCATTTCTTTGAGCAATTCCTTGAGAGAATCGACGCGAGGTTTGAGAAGATCGACGCGAGGGTAGACAGCAAGCTGTCTGGTCTTGCTACTTCTTTTCAGTCTCTTTCGGAGAAGGTGGAATCACAACAAGGATCTCGTTCTAGATCTCATTCTGTTCCTGACCCTTCCACTCTTCCTCCCTTCGATCTGGGGAATCCTTGGCATCTGGCCCTCTATGCTCCCGAGTACGAAGGTACTCTTACCATAGAGGGTTTGGGCACGAGGAGAGTGGAAGAGTTGGTGTTCTATCCTCCGGACCTGACATCCCCCTACACTGGTTTTGCCAGGCTGAAGGGAGAGGTTTGGAACAGGTCTGATAAAGTCCCTAAGGAGACCATTATCTATCCTAGGGACCAAGCCCAGTCGTCTTTGATGAGGACTCTTACGGAGTGGCAAGCAGAGAACACTAAGCTTACACCAGCTAAGGGAGTGTTCACTATGTTCACTCTCAGTGATGTTCTCCTTCCTCCTTGCACTTCGAAAGTGGCCTCTCTGACTAGTCAGGCTTGCTTTGAAGGTAAACCCCTCCCTCATCTCCGGGGGAGACGGACCCGACATCTCTCGTCTTTCCCGGGGCACCGATTCTGGAAGGGAGCCCCTAATACGTTTACAGTGACTCGGCTTGACCCAGACTGCGCTTCTGATCTGTTCAGTGAGCAGCTCCCTAAGATCCCGGAGTCGCTCCTGAAAGCAGAGGCTGATACTAAGGAAAGACTCGCCAGGTCTTTGAACTCTTTGTCTTTGGCGGAAGCAACTTCTTTGGTCTATAGAGAAGATTCTTTATTCCAGGTCTTGACGAAATCTCTCTTGGCGAGTTTTCAACAAGACCTGTTTGACTTTATGACTGCCCGACTGGCCTGCCGGAAGCATATCTTTTCAGCAGCCACAGTTCGGCATGAACCAAATAAGCTTCTTAAGAGTTCGATCTGGGGAGCTAATCTTTTCCCACAAGAAGAAGTTGATGCAGTCTTATCTGAGGCAGCTAGGGTCAATCAGAGTCTCCGTTCTCGTTGGGGTCTGCCCTATAAAAGGAAGCAGTCTGATCTTGCCGGCACTCCTCCAAAGTCCAGCAAGAAATTTAAACATTTCAAACGCCTCCCAGCTCAGTCCTTGGTTCAGGTTCCTTTACAAGGTCAGCCTTCGACCTCTTCCTCCCATCCTCCGCCTCAGTATGTCCTGGTGAACCTGGCACATCAGTCTTTGGCTGCCCCCTCCTATGTCTCCTCCCCAGCTTTCAATCCTGCATATGAAAGTCAGGGGAAATTTCGCTCAGGCAGTCAACCAGAGGCAATAAGCCCGTGGCTTTGCTAGGGGAAGAGGGCCCCCGCTCCTCTCCCAGGAACAGGGAGGCAGAGGCTCCAGAGGGGGAAGCAAACACAGGACCCGATGACATACATCCTGTGGGCGGGAGGCTGTACCATTTTCGAGCTTCGGTGGACCTTCTGTCCCTGGGCTCAGAGTATAGTTTCAAGGGCCTAGGCTGGAGTTGGATCGACAATCCCCTCCACCAGTCAAGTTTTATCAGGCTACGACCAAGAATCTCGAGGACTTTGTGGAAGATCTCCTACAAAAACAGGCTATAAGTGAAAGTCTCTGAAGAGGACTCTTCAGTGTTCCCAAGAAGGGTTCCGACAAACGGAGAGTAATTCTGGACTTGTCTCGTCTGAATTCCTACATTCGTTCGACAAGTTTCGGATGCTTACTGTCTCCCAAGTTAGGACCCTACTGCCGTGGAGCCGTAACCACCTCTCTAGATCTTTCCGGCGCCTATTATCACGTCCCGGTTGCGAGAAGGTTCTCCCCCTTTCTGGGGTTCAGGCTCGGAAGGCAGGCATATTCCTTCAAAGTGATGCCTTTCGGCCTCAACATAGCCCCAAGGATTTTTACCAAGTTGACAGACACGGTCGTACAACAACTCCGGTCTCAAGGAATTACTCTGGCCGCATATCTGGCCGACTGGATCATCTGGGCATCCAGCGTTGAGGAATGCCGGAGAGTTACATCCGTGGTGGTCGACTTTCTAGAATCCTTGGGCTTTCGTGTAAACAGGGAGAAGTCCCGCCTGGTTCCGAGCAGTTGTTTTCAATGGCTAGGAATCCAGTGGGATCTGAATTCTCACAAGCTCTCTCTTCCTCCTCCCAAGAGGAAGGAGATAGCCAGAGCAACCAGACAGTTTCTCAAGTCCTAACGAGCCTCTCGACGGGCCCAAGAAAGAGTCTTGGGCTCCCTTCAGTTCGCTTCGGTGACAGATCTGTTGCTGAAGGTAAAACTGAAAGATATCAACAGAGTGTGGCGGAGTCGAGCAAATATCAGTCTCAGAGACAAGGTGTCTCTGATTCCTCCCATCTTGAAAAAGAGACTCCGGCCTTGGTCGAATGTCAAGAGCCTGTCCAAGTCAGTCCCCCTGCAATTTCCTCCTCCGGCGTTGGTTATCCACACAGACGCCTCCCTAAGCGGGTGGGGAGGATATTCTCAACATCAAGAAGTACAGGGGACTTGGTCCCTCATGTTCCGCCAGTTCCATATAAACGTTCTGGAGGCCATGGCGGTCTTCCTTACTTTGAAGAAGCTTCTTCCCCCCAAGAAGATTCACATAAGGCTGGTTCTGGACAGCGCCACGGTAGTCCACTGCATAAACAGGGGAGGTTCAAAATCAAGCCGGATCAACCAGGTAATGATTGCACTTTTCTCCTTGGCGCAAGAACAAGTGGCACCTGTCTGCCACTCATCTTGCAGGGGTCCGGAACATCGTAGCAGATTCTCTATCAAGGACAACTCCTCAGTCGGAGTGGTCCCTAGACAGGGTCTCATTCAATTGGATCTGCAAACAAGTTCCGGGTCTGGAGGTAGATTTGTTCGCAACCAAGCTCAACAACAAGCTTCCTCATTACGTAGCTCCCAACCTGGACCCTCAAGCTCTTTTCACGGACGCAATGTCATTGGATTGGAACAGGTGGAAGAAGATCTATCTGTTCCCTCCAGTAAACTTGTTGTTAAAGGTCCTTCACAAACTAAGGACATTCAAGGGTCAAGTAGCTCTAGTGGCTCCCTACTGGCCAAAGAGCAGCTGGTTTCCTCTCCTGCTAGAACTGAAACTTCACCACATCCGAATCCCCAGTCCAAAACTAACACAAGTAGTACAAACTCAGACTGTGTCAGCTTCCTCAAAAATTCAAAGTGCCCTGGCATTGTGGACTTTATGAAATTTGCGGCTCAAAGGGATGCTAACGTTGATCCTGTCAATACCATGTTCTTGGAATCAGATAAGCGGGTCTCCACTCTTCGACAGTACGACTCAGCAATTAAGAAGCTAGCACTCTTTTTGAAAGAATCTGAGGCTACAGTAATGACCATAAATTTAGCAATCTCCTTTTTTAGATCACTGTTTGAGAAGGGTTTAGCCTCTAGTACTGTTACTACAGTCAAGTCGGCTTTGCGAAAAGTATTTTTGTATGGTTTCAAAATTGACCTCACAGACCCTTACTTTTCTTCCATCCCTAAGGCCTGTGCACGTCTGAGACCAGTAATCCGTCCACATACGGTTTCCTGGTTTTTGAATGACGTGTTGAAGTTAGCCTCAGATATCGATAATCAGTCTTGCCCCTACCTTTCCTTATTGAGGAAAACGTTGTTCTTAGTTAGCCTGGCTTGGGTGCTAGAATTTCAGAGCTGTCTGCACTCTCTAGGAGCCCAACCATGTCGACTTCCTTCCATCAGGAGGTTTTGCTGATTCCTCACCCTAACTTCCTGGCCAAAAATGAAGACCCGCAGAATAGGTGGTCGCCTTGGAAAATTCTCCCCTGCCTCAAGACCTGTCCCTGTGTCCAGTTCATACTTTGAGGGCTTATTTAGACAGGTCCTCTCACATCTCATCTGGGCCTCTCTTTATCAGGGAAGGAGGGGGTAATATCTCTATGTCTGCTATTAGACAACAAATCCTTTACTTTATCAAGCAGGCTAATCCTGACTCAGTCCCAAGAGTTCATGATATTAGAGCTGTGGCCACCTCCATTAACTACTTTCATTAAATGATTTCACGGATCTTACCAGGTACACTGGTTGGAAGTCACCCTTGGTTTTCAAACGTCACTATTTGAAATCCTTAGAAGCTCTTAAATTCTCAGCAGTCGCGGCAGGAAACGTTGTCCCTCCCTCTGGTTCCCTTTCTGATTCCTAGTCATTTCTTCCTCCACTGCCTCAGTTATCCCCTTACGGTCATTTCAGTCAGGCGTGCCTTGACTTTCTCACCTGGCTGTGTTATCTGTATATTTGTCTAACTGACACATTTAGGTATAATGTTTTCAATTTTGTATAGTTATTTTGTTTAAGTATATTTTTCATATTGTCATGTTAATTTTAAGCTCCCATCAGTTTCATTTGTACATTATTGTTATTATTGCTAGTAATTAAAAATCTTTTCGGTGGACCTTTGGTCTTCTGTTCCCCTTACATTTTGTTATCTCTTCCAGCTTGAGAATGATATTTATTTCTCTGTTAATTTTTCACCGGCTGACATGGGACCCGATCCAGAAAAGGGATTTTGACAAAGGAAAAATCTATTTGTGGTGAGGGGACCGTGTCACCCGGTGACCCACCTCTGTCATGTGTCATGTCCCAGTAATATCTCTATCATGTGTCATATCCCTCCCATAGTAAACATCATTCTGGTGGGGTGATGCTTTCATGGAATGCGGCTAGCGGTGTTTTGTGTGCTGTCCCATGAGTGGTACATGGGTTTGTAACAGCACCTCTCTGTGGGACTTTTGACTTTGGGATCTCTATAGGATAAGGTTCCGTGTTTTATAGTTCACCCTTTTCCATACACGACTCCATCTAATGGAGATCGCTCTGGGGGTAGTAACTCCAGCATTTCATTTAGCTTTTCTCTGGTATCTAGCAACGGAATTACCTAGAAATAAGTGCTGAATGGACCTTTTTCACCCTAATATATATATACGGTATATCCAGAAATAGATTTTTCCTTTGTCAAAATATATATATATATATATATATATATATATATATATATATATGTGTGTGTATATATATATATGTACATATACATATATATATATATATATATATATATATATATATATATATATATATATATATATATATATATATATATATATATATATATATATATATATATATATTTTATATATATATATATATATATATATACAGGCAGTCCCCGGTTTATGATGGGTCCGCTTACAGCGTTCCGAGGTTACGACGCTTTTTCAGATGTATTCATCAGAAATTATTTCTCGTTTCCTGGCGCAAGTTCGCATGTTCCAGGGTTACGATCGTTGTCGCCGATCCGACGGAGAAATATGGCAGATTAATAAAAATTTGGAGGGTTTTGATGAAAAACTAAAAAAAATGCAGTTTACATCATTTTCAAATAACCCAGAGCATTAAAAGTAAGGTTTTCTTAGGATTTTTGACGATTTTTGACGATTTTTGAGGTTTAAGATGATTTTAGAAACTTACGACGCGGCGTAAGAACGGAACCCCATTAAACAGGGGACTGCAGCTTGTATGTATGTATGTATGTATATGTATATATATATATATATATATATATATATATATATATATATATATATATATATATATTTTGACAAAGGAAAAATCTATTTCTGGGAGCTATGTTCACATATATATATATATATATATATATATATATATATATATATATATATATATATATATATATATATATATATATATATATATATATATATATATATATATAATATATATATATATATATATATATATATATATATATATATGGGGACTATATATATATATATATATATGTATTATATATATATATATATATATATATATATATATATATATATATATATATATATATATATATATATATATATATATATATATATATATATATATATATATATATATATATATATATATATATATATATATATATATATATATATATATATATATATATATATATATATATATATATATATATATATATATATATATATATATTATATATATATATATATATATATATATATATATATATATATATATATATATATATATATATATATATATATATATATATATATATATATATATATATATATATATATATATATATATATATATATATATATATATATATATATATATATATATAATATATATATATATATATATATATATATATATATATTTTATATATATATATATATATATATATATATATATATATATATATATATATATATATATATATATATATATATATATATATATATTTTTATATATATATATATATATATATATATATATATATATATATATATTTTATGTGTATATCTGTATATATATGTACATATATATAAATATGTATGTGTATACAGTTAACGCCCATAATCGCGGGGGATGTGTACCACACACCCCCCGTGAATAGCTAAAACTCATGAATAGAGTTGCCTATTTTGATAGCTCAAACACACACAAAACAAACTAAAAATGCTTATACAGGTACTATCCTACTTATGATGGGGTCAGGTTAAAAAAAAACCATTGTTTGTTGGAAAAAACGTAAGAAATACCAAAACGTATCTGGAACATAGCCTAGCATACACTAGGGTATTTGGTGCCATGTACTGTACACATATACGGTAGCCTAGCCTACACTATAAAATATACTCTTTACATACATGGTATAGTAATTATTAATATCAGCTAATTCTGGAGGTTCATGCAAAGTGACTTATGATAATTCAATACAAAGAGAAACTGAATAACGAACAAGAATTAGCTTAGCCTACACTATGGTATATTATTTACATACACGGTAGTGTAGCCTACATTATACTCTCCTCTATATTCACATATCGTATTATACAATCGTCAACATAACGAATATGCATCTTTTCCATGGATCTTTTAAAATGTTATGATTTAATTCACTTTATCCAATCATACTGTATATATTCTTATATTGCTTTTGTATTATAAATTGCGATCATAAGCGATCAATGCTTTGGTTTGGAAATGTTTACATGGTGTTTATTTCGCAGCATTTAACTCAGTTCTGAGCACTTTTCTTGCTTCTAGTTAGCGTAAATGTATCTCTAGATACTTTATTTATATGGGGCAAGGTTATTTTTTGTTATAAGAAGTATTTTTAAGTTGAAAAAATATAGCTTAAATACGTCTCGTGAAATTAATTCATCTATTATTTTCGTTAGTAGATGACGAATTGACGATGGCCGTTTGGGGGCATTTGTTTTGTGTAAAAAAAATTCAAGATTCCGTTCCCTATTTTCATTTGATTTCATCATAATACAAGCTTTACATATTTATCGTTTATCGGTGTAAAAATAACAGCAATGTGTTCTTTCAAGCACAGTAGTTTTGATTAAAATACTTTCTCTCCCATTTTAATTATGATCGAGTTTTATCCATGTTGCCGATGCATGATAATTTACAGTATAGTCATCAACAGCCTGAACATTGTTTTCTCAGCTTCAGCTACAACTTGCAGCTTAAATTTAGCAGTATATTTCCTTGCCGATCTTTTATCCATACCGAATAGGGTATAATGTAGAAATATATCAGTCCTATTCTACTTAACATCAATTGTGCCATAACGTACGGTAATTGTTTATTACCGTACAGTGGTTGAAATACCAGGTAAAAGGCTTTTGTTATCCGATTCGGTTATAAGCAAAACAACAGTTTCTTGGTCAGTTGTTTATGGCTGTATGCATTTACGCAAGAGTATAACGTTACTAGCAATACTTTTATTATTCTCTTCTACTTTTTTAACTAGAAGATGGGGTAAAGAGATGGAGGAAAAGTTGTCTATCGTAATTTGGTCTCTCTCACTGCCTGATAACACTGCTGCCTGTGCCCGTGCGAAATTTAAAAATACTTTACAAATACAGTAATATATGCCGTATCGGTATTAATTGCTTACCCCATAGCAAAATCGAATTATCGTAAGGTGAATTATCGTAACTCGAGCATTACCTGAGTATTTTAATAGTTTTATCACAAAAAGTGCATTTATTCATGAAAATGAGATGAAAATGCAGTAGTATTTAGTGAATATTTCTCAGTGGAAAAATACTGCAAATTGGCGAATTTTCTGCAAATAATTGGTAGATACGTTCCAAAGAGAAATCCGTGAATATGTGAGTCCACGAATCGTGAGAACGCGAATCCGGGGGGTTTACTGTACATGTGTACAGGCAGTCCCAGGTTACTGGTGGGCTTGGTTATCGGCGATCCGGTTTTACGGCACATCTAGCGATGAAAATCGGCAATTTTCAGTGCCAAAAATCACCAATTTCTGCTTACCGGCACAAAAATCACCAATTTCTGCTTACCGGCACCGATAATCAGGTACTGGCACCGATACATACCCAACAGAGATGCCGATCTCTGGTTATCAGCACTGATAAGTGCAGAAAATTGCAGATTTTTGCTTAGCAGCATTTTTATAGTATATATATATATATATATATATATATATATATATATATATATATATATATATATATATATATATATATATATATATATATATACACACACACACACATATATACATATATATATATATATATATATATATATATATATATATATATATATATATTATATAATGATGATTTCTCCTTTTAGTAATCCTTTTTTACCACCTTCTGTTATGCTGTTGCTTTCTTATTATTTCTTTTATTCGTTGCCCATGTAAAGAATGTTTATTATTTCCCTTATAGACGTTTTATCGTTTCTGGCTTTGTTGTTATAGTAGCGTTTGAGTCTCAGGAGGCTTTAGGAAGATGCAGCGTAATTTCCTTACTTCATTTACATATTAATTAAAATATACATATTATTTACAATTAAGTGAATCGAAGTATGAGCCTTGCTTTCTTCTCAACCCACAACTGGTGAGGCCACAACCTCACTCCACTGAGGCTCTTTTCTGTTCTGTTTCATAATTATTCACTCTCTTTTATCTGTCACTGGTTCTCTTCTCATTTCTTTTCCTCTCTCTTATTTTTTTATGCTATTCATAATTAATAGTATCCTAGCTATCATTACATCTATATATATACATATATGTATATGTATATACATATATACATATATGTGTGTATGTATATATATATATATATATATATATATATATATATATATATATATATATATATATATATATATATATATATATATATATATATATATACAGTAGGCATCACTTGATGTTGCATAGTCACTATATTTCCCGAGGAGGAAAATCTGACATGGCAACTAAGCCACATGCCATATTATTCTGCCCACACATTTGAATATTCAATAAGTACCCTTTCAGCACGTGTCTTTGGACATTACTGTCCGAATGTCGTACCCGTGATTTAACCCTTTTTTTAGTTTTTTTTTTGCATTTGCATTTTGCTTCATTGCATCACATACAATTATGTTCAAGGTGTGTATGTAACATAACGACATAGTGAGGGTAACAGAGTGTCACAAAGTGGGTTTAAATACCAAAGAAATTAGTGAGAGGACTGGTGTGAAGCCACGCAGGGTCTGGACCTCGTTAAAAAGTTTAGGGAGGAGGGGGAGGTTGGGGTAAAGTGCCAGAGGAGATATCTAAGAGCACTTTGAACATTATTCGGAGACAGGTGGAGGCTAATCCGACCCTTATGGCCAAGTTTGATAATGATTACGAAGACCTTCCCATGTCTTAAAAAATTGTTATGACGCTGATGAAGCCATTACTGAAAAAAGGCTATTGCCTTACAATGGATAACTATTATAACTCTCCCCAATTAGCAGATTTACTGACAGAAAATGAGACATATATGGCACTGTCCGTGTTAGTAGAAAGGAAATGCCCTCTGGATTGAAATGAGAAAAACTGCAGAAAGGCGGCATGGTGGCTTACAAAAGAAGAAAAGCAACAGCAATAAAATAGAAGGATAAGAAAGATGTTGTATTACTTTCCACAGTCCATAACACAGAAATGGTAGAAACAGAAAAAAGAGGAAAATTGGTGAAGAAGCCTAAACTAGTTATGGACTACAATAACACAATGGGAGGGGTTGATAAAGTAGATCAACGTCTCTAGGATTATCCTCTTACAAGAAAAAGGAGAAAGAGGTATTACAAGAAAATATTTTTTCATATTGTTGACTTCGCATTGTGGAATTCCTATCTTTTGTATCTCAAATCAGGAGGAGAAGCAACAGCTCTAAAGTACCGTCTTCAAGTGATAGACGAGACAATAAAAAAGTACCATACACCTATGATGTCATCAAAAGTAGGACGACCAAGTAGTGTACCTTACCCTCTTCGTCTTACAGAAAGGCATTTCCCAGATGCTGTGCCACCTACAGAAAAGAAAAGTAACCCCACAAGACAATGTGTAGTTTGTAGCAGAAAGCGAGATGCAAGTGGAAAAAGGCTAAGGAAAGAAAGCAGATACTGCTGTTTAGTGTGTGATGTAGCACTGTGTATAACTCCTTGCTTTAGGATATATCACACGAAGGATAACTTTTAGGAAAAGATGAAAGAATTTATTTTATTTTATCATGTCCTGTACAGGAGTAAATACATTTATTTTCAAAATATAAAGCTGAAATAGGTAATAAGGAAAGAAAAGTATTATTCATTATGATGAAGGTAAAACCTTTCATTTCAATTTGTACTTTTTCATAAAGGCAAGAATCTTTCTCTTCTTGTGATGATGAAACCTTTTACATTTTCTATTGAAAGTATTATATTTTTGTCATCATATTTTTTTCTTCTATGTTAGTCACCAGGCTTTACTTTTTCATATTGCATTTTTTCATAAATGCAAGAATTTTTTTTTTTAATAAAAATTTGCTCCATTTATTTTCTTTTGAAGATCAGTTATGTTATAAAGTTTTACATTTATCATGTGTAATTATTTTGTTGTTAGAGAGAAGAGCCTGGAGAGAATTATGAAAGAATAAAAATATAGATGAAAATAGATAGAAAATGCAATATATATATTCTTTAGTTGTTATTTTCCTTGTTTTTATAATTTCCGAGAAAACTCGGCCTTGAAAAGTTATGTAATACTTGAAGACTATCCTGACAACAAATTTTTTTTTTTTTAAAGAAATATTCAAGGTGATTTATCACTTTAGCATATACTTTAGAAATAAACAATAAAAAAATATGCTTCATAAAGACTGGAAGTTGGGATAAAAAATGTGAGAGGGAAGGGGTTAAAGTAAAAAAGCTTCCAGTTCATCTTGTTGTGGTGTAGAATAGACAGGGAAATTAGAGAGAGAGAGAGAGAGAGAGAGAGAGAGAGAGAGAGAGAGAGAGAGAGAGAGAGAGAGAGAGAGAGAGAGAGAACACAGTGATAACGCCCAAAAGCTGTTGTTGTTATCGTGATTCCAATACGCTGATCGAGGCAGGATGTTTGCATGAACCATAAGAAGTATATCATGTTGAAGTCATAAAAACAGTCGTAAAAGTGAGAAATAATGGCCTCGCGATTAAGCTAACCAATTCACCCCGCCTTCTCAGGAGGCGTTTTCATGGAAATTCCAGGAAATTGGGGGCTGGACAAAGTGATGTACTTCTACAACCTCCAATCAAACATACTAGGGAGGGGTCTTTCACACACCCTCCTAAGATCACCTCCAATCAAGTCCTCTAAGGAGAGATTTGAATCACACCCACTACAGTCCTTCCAATCAGCTACTTGAAGGGGAGGCCTTGCTGATTAATCCTTCCAATAAGGCTAGAAGGAGGTGGAGATTGCAGATAACAAGAAACTCGGGTTCAACGAGCTGGAGAACGCCGGGAGAGAACAGATCAGAACTGTGTCCTTCAAGGGAGAGTATGTCTCCCCTCGCTTCAGTGTTCCCCATATAGACTGAGCCAAGTATAGCTCCAGAGTGATTTCGTTTTCTATCATTGTAACTTGTTAATTTTGTACTGATCCTTATAATACTAAGTACTAATTAAAGTGAAGAAATTACCGATCTCATCTCTATACGCCTTTCTGAGAGATATCAATACTTAAATTAATTAATATAAAGAAGATAGCACATCATCAGTGAAGCGATGCTGAGGGACACATTTAGAAGAAACCAAGGTAAGAAGTGAGAGACAAAAAATCATACAAAACAGAAACAGAGAGAAAGAAGATCTCCCTTTATAACAATGGTGGCAGCCGTAATTGGATTCAGAAGGCGAGACGAAACAAACGAACATTAATGAAATTATCAGTGCAATTCTTTAAGTTACAGTGAAACGAAATTCTACAAAACGAACTTAGATTTTTTTACGATGACGAGCAAAATATATCTGAAGAATAAAACACTCCAGAGAACAAAAGTTATGTGAAGAAATAGCAGCTTTCAAGAAAACGTCGAGTGTTAATAAAAACAGTATTAGTGCGTCCCGAAGCAAAAACATTTAGAACTGTTACCGTCAACAAATTGAGCAAGGCGCCGACAGCGATAATAAGCCCAGTGTTTGCGACATTTGATCAAAGTGATTGAAGAAAAACAGCCAGAGAACTTGCAACAAGATTCGAAGGCGGAAAACTACAGCGAAAAACAACGCAGACGCAGTGAAATATTTTCCGACAGGAAACATTCAAGAATCGCAGTGAAGGCACAACATTTAGCGATATCACGATATCAGCATAACAACAACAGTAACAGAAATGAAAATTTACTGTCCGCTCTCTCTATTAATGTGTGAATAAGTGAAAATATATATATTTTTTTGCATCTTTCAATAAGATTGAAATTTAAGAAAACTCTCTCTAGTGAATAAAATTCCTTTTGCATAAATACCAGCATTACTCTCTCTATGATAAATTAATTATTTAGTAAATAATTTAGATAGGGAATTAGTTATTTTATTTTCTTCACTCGGTTGGTGATGATTATTTGAGGAGTTATATAAAAATTTTGTGTACTTATTATGATGAAATTTGATGATATGATGCCCAATTTCATTTAAGAATTTCTTTTCTGTATTGAAAAAGTTTTTACTTGTGCACTTGAACTCAATAGAGAATTTAATTTTTTTTGTGACAAATTGACAAATTGTCTTAATTTTGGTACAATATAACAAAAATTTTTTTTTTGATTGATGTACTCTGATTGAATGATTTTTTTTTGTGTGTGGACATGCAACGAGTGTTTGACGAATTACTGAACTCTGTTAGACATTCACATTGCGATTTAAGACCGTCGACAATTAGACGAAGTTGAATTTCAAGACTAAATTCCCATTCTGCTGTAGTGCAAGGAAACACTAACAATAATAACACAAATAACCAGAACCAAAATAGTGTTAATTATTCTGATACTACTAACAGTAATAATAATAGTAACAATACTAATAATACTTGCACGTTACAATTTTATACAATGAATCAGGCAGCAGTAATAACAACCGCCACACGCTTCTGTGGACAGGTGGATGATTCCAATCCTGACAAAAGTAGACTCGAATCCTATACTGTAAATCATCGGCTAGCAGATGCAGATAGTCGTATAATTTCAGGGGAATAACAGACGAAAGAGCTAAAATAAATGAAGCCTTGTTCCTCGTCAGCTCAGAACATGGAGATGGACATAAAACTTTGAATTCCACAAGTTTTAGCAAACTTAACTATGTAGAATTTAAAGAAATTTGTTTATCACTCTGGGAGCCAGTAAATAAGACTGACAGTTTATATAACATAACTAGATTTCTTAACCCACAATATAAAACAATTTCTAATTTGTACGCAAACGTGGAGAATGCAATAGAGAAAATAACCGAAGACTTACTGAAGACAGGCATTACTATAGGAGACAAGACTCAGTTTGGGGATAGTGCCTGCAACTTAGTTGAGCTAAGACATGTATTAAATTACGTGTCATTTGGAACAATATATAATACCCTTGGAGAAGAGAAGAAGGCTTTCAGAAAAATAAAACTTGATCCCAAGACAACAAGCCTTCAAACATTGAAGACAATGAGAGAAGAAATCCAAAGGAAAGAGATAAATCTATCCAAGGAATTTGTGGAATAACAGAAGCACAACATGAAAGGAAAGTCAGAAATAATAATCCTAATTTTAAAATGAATAATAAATTTTATGATAATTCCAGACAAGTAAGAAATAGACCAAATACCTTCCAAGGGAAATATGCCCAAAATACTAAAAGAAAATGGAATCCAGATCAAAAGGGAAGAAACAATCTAACAAAGAGTGGACCGCACAAACATTACAGATATGGTCAAAACTCAAACGCAAACACTTCAACCCAAGTGAACTATTCCGCTCAAGGGGCGAGACCAAAGACAGCCTGTGAAAACTGCGGGTATGCAAATCATTTTACAAATGAGTGTAGAAAACCTAGAATCTGCACGGTTTGCTTGAAACCAGAATTTATTTAACAAAGAATTGCTGGTTTAAAACACACTGGAAATAAAAAATAGTTGAATTAAGCAGTAAATGCACTCAACATCAAATAAGTCTTCAAATCAATGACAATTTATTCATACAGAATACCACAAGAAAGTCCCAGATTTAAGAAGATAATTTTCCAAGTAGAAGAATTAGCAAAAAATGAGAAGTGAAAGTTCATCCACACTATCCATATTGCAGAGTAAAAAGTTGTATTTTCCATGGATGAAGAAGAAATAATCAGAAAGGATTTACCTATCATTAAAATTCCAATACAGATTAAATTATGTACTGTCCTTATGGATTTTAGTACTGTAAGCATGATTGATAAACACACATTTGTTTTTTTAGGCATTAAAGAAACGCTAATTCAGGATCAGAGCAAAATAATAAAAAGGAGTAGCAGGTAAACAGATTAAAAGTTTAGGAAATGTGAACTTAGAAATTGACCTTTCATCACATAAAACTGTTGAAAGTTTTATAGTTCTAGAAGACAGATTCTTTCCCACACAGGTGTTGTTCTCATATAAATTAATGAAGAAATGTGAATTATACTGAATTGCAGAGAAGGAAGAATTAACCTTACACAAGATAATAAAAAGAGCAGTATGCTTTTCATGAAGAAGAAAAGTTTCACCCAAATCTGATCAATTTGTCTGAGATGACTTCAACAAGCGTAGAAAGACATACATAAAATAATATCATCATGAGAACAATCGAATTAAATTGGATGGTAATAGAAAGGAGGAATTTCACAATTACAGACTAGAAATTTAAGATGTGCACATCCAGAAATTATACCCTCCAACAAAAGAAGTGACCCAGAAATAAATAAAGGTGATCCCCAATGTTCTGAATATGATGAGAGCAGACATATGTGATATAAATATGCAGAGATAAATACAGAATATTATAGCAATGTAGTAATCAGTTGTGATAATGAAGGGAAATTAGTGAATGAGGTACTGTTGTTAAACAAAATAAATAAAGTAGATATAAATGATATCATAGCAGTAACTGAAAAAAAATAGTATAGATGCAGAACATTGCATTTGCAGATATAAAATATTTGAAGTATGTTAAAGCACTGCTCATGATAATAAAGTACAATTTATACTAAACAGACAGGGGTTTTGCATCTGAAGTGTTTAACAAAAATACATCTAAGGGGAATGGAAGAGAGAGAAGTTAAAGATGTTCTTTTACTAAATGAAGAGTTACCAGAATTTGTCAGGATGGATAATTCTTTTGTCCACATGAATGGTGATACTTGTGAAAGATGTCCAGAGCTACTCAGATAACAAACTAACACTATATGCAGGCATTGTCTTTTGCAAAGGAATACCTATTAACAATCCATTACTAACATTAGAAGAAGCATTTTCTCTGTAACTGGCCAAACATCTGAATTAAGCAAAGAAGTGAATAAATTAGATTTTCCAGAAAAAACAAAGATAGATTAATTCAACGTATTAGAAAAAATACAGAGATGTAATAGCAATAGAAGGAGATAAATTAGGTAGAACAAATGTCCAACATAAAATTGTATTAGATGATGGAACAAAACCATTCTTTATTCCTAACCAGATTACCAATAAGCCAAAGACCCATAGTTGATAATTAGAAAAATACAGAGATGTAATAGTGAAGGAGATAAATTAGGTAGAACAAATGTCCTAAGACATAAAATTGTATTGATGATGGAAACAAATTCTTTATTCCTATACAGATTACCAATAAGCCAAAGACCCATAGTTGATAATTTGATAGAAGAAATGAAGAAAGATGGGTAGTCACCTTCTAAATCTCCATATAATTCTCCATTACTACTTGTTCCAAAGAAAGATGGAAATTGGAGACTTGTAATTATAGAAAGTTAAATTCAACACCATCCCCGATAGAATGCCAATGCCAGTGATTCAAGAATGTTAGCTCAATTAGGGAGGTGCAAGGATATTTTTCATCTTTAGATTTACTTAGTGGATACTAGAAGTACCTTAGCAGAAGAGTTGAAACCATACACAGCCTTCAGTACAAGGAACACTTGCAATTTGAAGTCATCCATTTGGAAAAGCTGGCTCCTTTAACGTTTGTTAGATTAATGCATTCAAATATTAGGGATATAGAAAAATGTTGAATTCTATTTACTTAGATGATGTTATCATTTTTTGCAAAGATTTAGAAAGTCACCTCAAAACTTTAGAAATAGTCCTGGAAAGATTAAGAAGAGTAGGATTAAAAATCAAATTAAAGAAATGTCAATTTTAATGAAATCTTTGGAATGATTTAGGACATGTAATTAGTGAAGATGGTCTGCGACTGCAAGCAGGCAAGATAAAGGCAATAGTTGAATATCCAGCTCCTACCAATTTGAAAGCATTGAGATGATTCCTAGAACAAAAGTAACAGCAATTATAGACCTTTCATTAAGGGTTTTGCTACAATAGCCAAATTTTCATTGTAGTTGACAGAATTAACAAAGAAAGATGTCAAAATGAATGGAATAAAGAACAAGAACAGCCTTCCAAACAGATTAAAAGATTGTAAAATGACCAGAAATCCCATACTCTCTACCCAGATTTCTAAGATTTTCTGAATAAATATGAAATTCCTATAAAGAGGGGCTTATTGATTTACAAATGGACAAAACAAGAATGAGAGCAGTACATTATCATTAGAGTTTTGAACTGCTGCAAAGAGAAGTTTATATTTGTTTAGAAAGAGAATGTTTAGCATTATACTGGGGTCTGTTAAATTTAGACACATAATCTTTGAAATGTACTTACTGATCACAAAAGGATTTGTGATTTGTTTAAGAAGAGAACTTTTACAAATAACATGAAGTTCAATAGATGGTTCATTAGTGTGTAGAATTTCTTGAATTCAGATATATTCAAGAAAATTTAATACACTAGCAGATGTTACTCCATCCTTGTCAAACTAGAGAAAATTTACCACTAATATTCAGTGTATCCAGCTTCTTGAACAAATAATGCATTAACACTGTCAAGTGGTAGATTAGATTTAGAAAGAGTACAATTTTTTGGGATGGAACATAAATGAAATTAAAGGACAATTAAAACAGATGAATCTTTAAAAATTTTTTGTTTTGTTCAATGGACATATTTAATAAACTCTTAACAAAGAATGCATTCTGAGACTTCTCAAATACACACCCTAATCATAAGTTTGTCTCAAGGTCATACAGTTAGCAGGACATTTAGAATGTTATTTGACAAGATGATTATATTGAAAAACTATTCCTTGCAAGACATTTGACCTGAAGATCCAAGTAACTTTTCAAAGAATTGATGATATGTATTTTAGAATTTCAGTTGAAATGACCCTTTCTCAAACTGAATCAACTCCAAAGGAGTTGAATCCATTTTAAACTGAGATGTTTGGACTTTTCATTGAAGCAGCATTGCAAATCTCAAAATTAGTCCCATTTAATAAGGCTGTATTTAAACATTTAGAAGAAATAGAGACCTACTTGTTGTCAGAGCTCTTAAATCGCATTTTTTTCATTAGGACACTCATAATAACCAATTTCTCATCTTTCTAACAAGGAAAATATCCAAAGTATTGATACTGAATGGCGTAAGAAAATTTTTACATTTACTCAGATAAATAAATGTTCAAATCACAGCATATAACACCAAGTCAAAATGGGTGAAAGAAACATTCTAAGATGGTATGGAAAACTTTAGTTAAACCTAATACAGAAGACTGGATTTATCGAAGACATATCTACTTAGTCTTCCGCATTCAATGCTGTAAATGAGATGGTAGGAGAATTCTCCACTACTTGTTAACAGAATGAAAAGAGACTACCAAATCGACTATCGACTGAAACTATTTCGACATTACTTTATAACCGATGACTTATGCCTGAAAACAGTTCTTGTTATGATACTGAGTGACAAACAAGATGAAAAAAAATGAAGCAAACATTATGACAAAAATCAACAGCTAAAAAATAATTGTAGACTTAAGGTCCTCAGGTATATTTTCAGAATCATGTTCAGATGTTCCTAATGTAAAAGTATCCCCAAAGTTTCAGGTCATTATTTTTTTTCTTGGCATTTAAAATTAAATAAGCTAAAGATCATTTGAAGTGATCTAAAAGAAAGAATTGTTCATACCAATCATGTAAAGGTAATAAAAACAGACTCTTGGTCAAATAAAAGAATAGTTGAATTATTGAAAGATAGATAAACAACACACACACCAATAAATAACAAATACAACTTAAATAAAAAGATCAATTTATATAAAATAATAGATCTATATATATACAAACAATGTTAGTAGATATTAAAATACCTCAAGTATATAGAATATCTCATAATGCTTATTCTTACAGATACAAAATGGGTTCTTCTTGATTATCATAACACTGCTTTGTGTGTCAAACACAAGGTGGTCAACCCAAAGTGCACTATTAGCTAAAGGGATCTGAGAATTAAGACAACCTGCGAAAACTGCGGGTATTACAAATCAGTTTTACAAATGAGTGCAGAAAACCTAGAATCTGCACGGTTTGAATTAAAATAGGACATTTAAAAAGAATTGCTGGTTTAAAACACAAAAAGGAAATAAAGAAATAGTTGAATTAATACATGATACAACCGCTCAACATCTAAATAAGTCTTCATATGTTTGACAATTTAGACCCTACACATAAAACAAGAAAGTCCCTTCAAGAAGATAAATTGGAGAAGAATGGGTGGCAAATAGGAGAAGTGAAGGTTCATCCACTTATCCATTTATTGAAGAAAAATAAAGTTGTATTTTCCATGGATGAAGAAGAAATAACATCAGAAAGGATTTAGATATCATTAAAAGACCATTTACAGAATAAATTATGTACTGTTATGGATTCAGGTAGACTGTAAGCATAATCTGATAAACATTTTGTTACATTAACAAGTTACTTAGGCGTTAAAGAAAGGGGCATAATTCAGGGTCAAAGCAAGATAATAAAAGGAGTAGCTTGGGTAAACAGATAAAAAGTTAACCACCAATGTGAACTTAAAATAGACCTTTCGTCACATAAAACTGTTGAAAGTTTTATAGTTAACCAAAAAGACAGATGTTCTTTCCGCACAGGTGTTGTTCTCATGTAAATTAATGAAGAAATGTGGAATTATACTCAATTTTGCAGAAGGAAAAATTAATGTGTTTTTTACAAGATTCAATTAAAAGATTGTATACTTTGAAAGATAAGAAGTAAAGTTTCAACCCAAATCTTTTCAATTTGTCTAACGCCTTCCTTGTGACAAAGACATAAAGAAAATAATCTATCATCAAGAGAACAATCAAATTAAAATGATTTGGTTTCCAAAGGAGAATTTCCACAATTACAGACTAGAAAGTTAAGATGTGCACATCCAGCAAATATTACCCTCCAACAAAAGAAGTGACCCAGAAATAAATTCAAGGTGATCTCCATGTTCTGATAAGATATGACAAGTTAGTTAACAAGACATTTATTAGGATAATTATGTCTTCAGAGATAAATACAGAACATTATAGCAATGTAGTAATCAGCTATGATAATGAAAGAAATTTAAATTAGTAAATGAGTTACTGTTGTTAAAACAAAATAAATAAAGTAGATATAAAGATATAATAGCAGTAACTGAAGAAACTAGTATAGATGCAGAACATTGTTACTTTGCAGAAACATAGATGAGGAATTGTAATAAAGCACTGCTGATGATAATAAAGTACAATTAATACTAAACAGACAGGTAATTTTGCATCCAAAATGTTTTATAAAAATACATCTAAGGGGAAAAGAAGAGATAAGTTAAAGATGTTCTTTACTAAATGAAGAGTTACCAGAATTTGTCAGAATGGATAATTCTTTAGTCCACATGAAGGGTGATCCTTGTGAAGTTTATGTCCAGAACTACTCAGATAACAAACTAACACTTTATGCAGGCATTATCTTTTGTAAAGGAATACCTATTAACAATCCATTACTAACATTAGAAGAAAAGGCATTTTCTCTGTAACTGGTCAAACATCTGAATTAAGCAAAGAAGTGAATAAAACAGATTTTCCAGAAAACAAAATAGATTAATTCAAGTATTAGAAAATACAGAGATGTAATAGCAATAGAAGGAGATAAATTAGGTAGAACAAATGTCCTAAGGCATAAAATTTTATTAGATGATGGAACAAAACCATTCTTTATTCCTAATTACAGATTACCAATAAGTACAAGACCCAAAGTTGATAATTTGATAAAGAAATGAAGAAAGATGGGGTAATCATTCCTTCTAAATCTCCATATAATTCTCCATTACCTTGTTCCAAAGAAAGATGGAAATTGAGACAAAGTGATATCAGATAAGACAGTTAAATTCCAACACCATCCCTGATAAATGCCAATGCCAGTGATTCAAGATATGTTAGCTCAATTAGGAGGTGCAAAGGATATTTTCATCTTTAGATTTGCTTAGTGGATACTGGCAAGTACCTTTAGACGAAGAGTCTGAAACCATTCACAGCCTTCAGCACACACAAAGAACACTTGCAATTTGAAGTCATGCCATTTGGACTCCTTCGGCTCCTTTAACGTTTGTTAGATTAATGCTTCAAATATTAGGATATAGAAAATGTTTCATTTACTCTAGGGATGTTATCATTTTTAGCAAAGATTGAGAAAGTCACCTCAAAACATTGAAATAGTCTTGGAAAGATTAAGAAGAGCAGGATTAAAAATCAAATTATATAAATGTCAATTCTTAATGAGATCTTTGGAATACTTAGGACATGTAATAAGTGAAGATGGTCTGAATGGACAGCAGGGACAGATAAAGGCAATAGGAGAATATCCAGCTCCTACAAATTTAAAGCATTGAGAAGATTCCTAGGAATGGTAGGCTACTATAATACCTTTCATTAAAGGGACATCATCACAGATAGCCAAACCATTAACAGAATTAACAAAGAGGATGTCAAATATGAATGGAATAAAGAACAAGAACACAGCTTTCCAAACACTAAAGAGTAAAATGACAAGGAATCCCGTACTAGTCTACCCAGATTTCTCGAAGGACTTTTAAAAGCCTGTGAAACTCCAACATCAAGTACCTTGGCTGAGGGCTTACTTATTACAAAAGGACAAAACAAGAATGAGAGCAGTATATTATGTCCAGTAGAGTTTTAAATGCAGCAGAAAAGAAATTATAGCACAATAGAAAGAATGTTTAGCATTATACTGGGGTCTAAGGAAATTTAGACATTGATTTTAGGACATAAAGTCATTGTACTTACTGATCACAAACCCATTTTGTGATTTGTTCAAAAAAAGAGAAGTTTTTAATAACATGAAGTTCAATAGATGGTTCATTAGTGTGTTAGAATTTGCTCCAGAATTCAGATATATCACAGGAAAATTTAATACCTAGCAGATGCATTTCATTTTCCAAGAAGAAACAGAGAAATGTTTTACCACTAATACTTTTTGTTTTAGCTGTCAAGTGGTAGATTTAGACTTGGAAAGAGTACAAATACAACAAACTGGAACAGAAATCAGGCATATAATAGGACAACTAATGCCAGATGAATCTTTAAAACCTGATTTTGTTTTTAATCAATGGATTGTTGTATAAAAGACCATCCAGAGAATTTGGTTATTCTCGATTATTACATCCCAAAACACTAATTCAAGTTTTAGAACTAAACACTTATTACAAGTTGGGAGGACATCCAGGAATTAAATTATTAACTAGAATCCTAACCAGAAACTTTTTTGGCCCCATTGTAAAAAGGATGCCAAAGAACTTTGTACAAAATTGTGTAGTTTGTAATCGAAATAAAGGTAACGTAAATCCAAAAGCTCCTCTTTCCCCATCGGAGTTAAAAATCCATTTTCAGGTGGCATCTATGGACTTTTTAGGTCCATTTCCAACAACTGTTAGGGGAATAAAAACAAATATTAGTCTTTTTAGACTATCTCCAAAGATATGTAGAGATTGTACCAAACAAGAAATAGAGATGCAATTACAAGCAGAAGCTCTTAAATCTAGAATTATTCACGAGACATTCATGTCCCCAAGTTCTTCTTTCTGATATGCAAGAATTTACTAGTGTTATTTTAAGAAAGTTATGTGAATTTTATAAGATAAATAAATGTCAAATAACTGGCATATCTCCTTCCAAGTTCAAAAAATAAAAGCAGAAGAGAAAGAACAAATCGTAAAGATAATTTGGATATCACTGAAAATAAGTTAAACCTAATAGATGTGAGGGACTGGGAGAAAGCTTTGGAAGACGTACAGTTTACTATAAACAATACTGTAAATGAGACAGTAGGAGAATCAAATACACTACTTATTGTATACGGCTGCAAAATGCCAAAGACGTTACTAGATGATGCATTCCACCTTGAGATACTGTATAACTACGATGACTATAAATGGAAAACTAGACGTAAGTGTGAGAACGATCAAACAGACGAGGACTAGAAAACAAGCTCAGAGTGTCCAAGCAAAGTACTATGACAAAAATACAGCTAAACCAGAAAATTGTAAGAGGTGCTCAGGTATATGTTCAAAATCATGTTCCAGAAGGTCCTAATGTAAAAGTAAATAAAGTTCAAGGTCCTTATAAAGTATTAGAAGTGTTGAAATTGTTAAAAAGCTAAAGATATTAAGTTCAGTGATCTAAAAGGAAAAATTGTTCATACCAATCATGTAAAGGTAATAAAAACAGACTCTTGGAACCAATAAAGAATAGTTGCCTGTATCTGAAAGAAGTTGATCTAGGAACCAATAAATAAAAATACAATTTAAGAAAAAGATAAATTTACTGGTAAACTTGTTGAACTCCAAATATAAACAATGTGTAGGCATTAAAATACCTCATGTATACAGAATATCTGATAAGGCTTATTCTTACAGATACAAACATTGGTTCTTCTTGAGTCCCCTGGAGCACTGCTTTATAGCCTGTCATCTGAGGTGGTGATCTCCATAAAAGTGCACTACTAGAGATCCTTGGGATCTGTGAAATTAATTTGACTTGGTGGATAGTGAGTATTGACATTACATCAGTGCTTATCAATGAAATGACATTGAAAGATGTAACAAAGGGAGATTAAAATCATTAATTAGGAAAAGTGTAAAATATCAGTGTTTTACCATTGTTGGAAAAACTAGATAATGACAAGAAGTGTGTTAAATACAAGATCCAAAAGATCCTCTTACCTTTTATAAACAACTTTCAATCAATTTTTTGCTGGAAGACTCTAATGTAGAAAAGATTGATGCCCGTACTGTTTTTTTGGAATTAATGGGGAAGCAGGTCAAGGCTGGTACATTGTGTTAAATAATAACTTATAAGCTCAAAAAACTTAAGCAGTAACTTTTAAAAAAATAAAGCTATTTATTAATCAAGGGAAAAAAATATTTAAAAAGATTAAGATAAAAAAAAATGAAAAACATTTAAATACATTTTGAAAAAGAGAAATGTATCTTGCAAGAATATAAAAATGTTAAATGCATTTTGTTAAATAATAGGAATATTAAAGTCCAACATTAAAAACAAAAAAATTAAAAAACAAGTGATTTTTGGTAAAGGACATTAGGGAACCTATGGAAAAATAAATGGTCTATTATAATTTGATAATAAGTACCAAGATCGTTACAGAATAAGATCCTTCTAATTTTACCTTTTAATCAAAAAGAGGCAGATGTACTGATGTACCATAAATCCTTTTCCCATATTAAATAAAGGGAAATAAGCCGTAATTATCTCAAATGTCAATGAGTACATCAATTTTGCATGAAGAAAAGAACATGGAAGCCATAATGATGCATTTATTACTAAATGCACAAGGAAAAAAGTGATTGTAGGGGTGCTTTTAAAAGAATAAAGTGTTAAACAACCTGTCATACCTGTGCATGGGTTACTAATGCCTATCCTTGTGTGGGAAGAAATAATTGGGAAAACAAGAATCAAGAAAATTGTTTTGTGTTCACAATTATCCAAACATGATTTTGTTTCCATTATAGTAGAACAACAGTTTTTTTTGTTTTCAGATACAGTAACAGCAATATTAATTGCCATAAAATAAGTACTGAATTACTTTTCAATAATGTCCATCCAGAAATAGTTTGATAATTTTGGTCAATGTTAGTTATTTCAAATATTGAGAGGATTATAACAGAAATCAAAAAGGGCCAATGGAGAGTAAAATGGTCTGATGAACTAATTTCTACTGAATTCCTTTGAATATTATTGTTTGCAGTTATGTGTTAAAACAGTTAAATGAGTTTTACAGTAGATGAATTCATTATACAAAGAAAAGGTTAAAACAATGGGGTTCTGTTCAATTTTCATAATCAGATTGTAAAATAGTGTTTGCAAGTCAAACATGTCGAAAATTTCAAAAATCATAAGAAATTATAACTTTTAATAAAAGGACCAATGAAAGATGTAAAATGATATTATACAGTTTAATTTCAAAGAACCTTCAAATTATTTATGCCATTTATTATTATTTTGGCCATTATGAAATGTTAAAACAATTAACCATTTTTACAGTCAACAAATTATAATCATTAAATATATGATGAATATATTTTTATAAGGTATCCCTAAAATATATAATGTATAAACCGTAAACGGGGGACTATATTTATGTATATGTATATATGTATCATTTTGATTCATGATATAACAATGTGAATTTTCTACCATATATTCTTAATTGATTTTTGCATTAGTACATTGACACAGTTTGTGCAATTTAAATATTTTTCTAGAGAAATTACTTGATGGGCAATCATATAAATACTTTATTTTATTTTGTGATTTGCAATCATCCATTGAAATATATTCTTTTTGTCATACTGAGGGGGCAGTGTGAGGTAGCGTGACCAGAGTGATGTTGTGGTGGTGTAGAATAGATAGAAAATTAGATAGAAAAGAGAGAGAGAGAGAGAGAGAGAGAGAGAGAGAGAGAGAGAGAGAGAGAAAGTTAGAGCTGTTGTTAATAAGTGAGTTATATCAGTGATAACGGCCAAATGTTTGCATTTTATCAATACCGAGATGTTTTAATTGCAGTATATCGTGTTGAAGCCATAAAAACAGTCGTAAAAATGGAAATAATGGCCTCATGATTAAGCTAAGTAATTCATGAGTCAGCACAGTCTAAATGCTTACAACAGCTAGTTCTATAGCCGGCCTTCTCAGGAGGCATTTTCATGGAAGTTCCAGGAATTTGGGCTGGACAAAGTGATGTACGTCTACAACCTCCAATCAATTATACTAGGGAGGGTCTTTCACACCCTCCTGAAAGATCACTCCAATCAAGTCCTCTAAGGAGAGATTTGAATCACACCCACTACAGTCCTTCCAATCAGCTACTTGAAGGGGAGGCCTTGCTGATTAATCCTTCCAATAAGGCTAAAGGAGGTGGAGATTGCAGATAACAAGAAACTCAGGGGTTCAACAGGCTGGAGAACGCCAGGAGAAACAGATCAGAACTGTGTCCTTCAAAGGAAGTACTTCTCCCAATCGCTTCAGTGTTCCCCATATAGACTGATTCAAGTATAGTGATTGTTTCTATCATTGTAACTTGTTAATTTTGTACTGATCTTTATAATACTAAGTACTAATTAAAGTGAAGAAATTACTGATCTCGTCTCTATACACCTTTCTGAGATATCAATATAAATTAATTAATATAAAGAAGATAAATATCACAAAGATAGGGACATCATTTAGAAGAAACCAAGGTAAGATCTGAAAGACAAAAATCATACAAAAGAAACCAAGAGAAAGAAGAAAGACTTTATAACAATCTCCATGCAAACATATAACTAAGAATCTAATTCCCTTCAAAAGGAACAATAAATAAAAACATTACATGAGAAAAATGATCACTGTTTTGGCAACTTAAAAAATATAGGTAAGAAGGGAAAATAATATTCAGGCACAAATATGAAAGTTAAGCATATTTGCTAATTTCCTCGATGTGTTAACACAAAATACAACAGCGCGTGAAAATTTATATGAACATGTTCTGAAGGATTTTTTCAACTTATGTAAATTTCCAGCTTACATACGGGGTTCAAGAAAAAACTAATGCGTAAGTAATTCCACCATAACTAGTCTTTGACGCTGATTCTGGACATACTACATGCATTCTTTAAGATTATCACAGCACAGGATGCAATTCATTTTCCAGCATAACTGCAGTTCCATGGAAAGCCTGATAACAATATACAGCAATGTTCGTTGCCATAAAAATGTCACATTCAGTTTAAAAAGCTAACATAACACATCTAATTTACAAACAAATTTACAATGTCACTGACTGGCTGGAAAAATGAAATTATATAAAAGCTCAAGAAAAGTGTCATGTCACTGAAACAAAACTTTAAGCAAATATTTGGATGAAGCAAACTTTAACATTATTCCAATACCTTAAGGTTAATCAGTTGGACTTTAGATTTACAGATGACTTTTCTTTATAAATACTAGATACACTCTGCTTTGAGTCGGCCAAAATCAAATAAAATTATTAATTATCAGATAATCTGAAAAATTTTCTCTGAAAAAATATTATAAAAACAAAATGTTTCACTGGTATCAAACTGAAGCCAACAATGTGGGTCTGTATGGACATTCAATACTTTTTAACTGTACTGCTACATATACATCAATTGCACATACTGTGATTTGAAAATTAACGTGCTACCATTAAACCCTAAATACAAAATGGGAAAAGAAAAAATGAATCAAGTAACAAAGTCAAATCACAAGAATAACCCATTCCACCTAAAATTACTGTTTAATCTTGAGACCAAGTGAAAGTTCTTTTCTTTTAAGATGAAAGTGCTTTTTACATATGAACACACAAGGGCATTCACTTTTGCAAAATACCATATTGTATTTGGACTAATTTTACATTTACAGGGCAACTTTAAAAAAAGAAAATTCTCAAACATTCCCCATAAGGACACTTCTCCTTCAATTGGAGTAAGCTTTGATTCAGCAGAACATATCTGTAACTTTGTTTTTTTTCTTTTTTTTTGTTTCTTCCAAATCCAAACAAGCCTGGAAGTCTTTCTGGGCTTGCACAGCATCTCCCATATTCAAATTAGCCTGAAAAAGAGACTAACCAATTAGTTTCTGCAAACTGGTGTCATAATAACTATAACAACTTACCATTGACACTGATGCAAAAAAAATTAAATAAAATTTGAAACATTTTCCTGTTAATAAAAAGAGCAAAAAGTATTAGGAAGACTTTAAATGAGATAGAAATTCAGAAGAGGTTAGAGAGAGAACCCAGAGAGAGTGAATTTTTCATTTTTACATGGTCTCTAAAAATCAATTAATAAATGCTTATTTCAAAGTTTAAACACTAATTATGACCTAATCATGCTTATAAAGAGAAATGAAGAGACTTTCATGAAATTAAAGTTACTTAAAACAAATTAATTTCATTTAAAAAGTTACCTTAATAGTTACCCTTAAAAAAGAAAAAAATGGTTGTCATAAAACTGAAGATTTGGAAGAGATTTCTCTCTCTCCCCCTTGCAACAAGTCTATTTTAGAATCATTATCAACCTCTTTTAACATGTTTGTTTATTCTTTCATGAACAAACAGTGTTTTATATTTTGCTAATACATCTCTTAGTTATTATGCTCTATGTTTTAGAGGGGGATTGAGCAACAAAAGGAACGATGAAACTCAAGGATACAGGTCAAACCAGAGATAAATTAAAACTATGACTGAAGACAAGTAAAGGGAGTATCAGGTGAATTAATAAGTTGTACAAATCAGCAGATATGATGAAATAACTAAAAGAGTCGAGAGTGCTTAGCTTATTTATCAGTGAAAAGAGAGAGAGAAGACAATTGAGAGAGAGCAAAGAGAGAGAGAGAGAGACCTTATAGTTACAATATATTCAGTTCGGGTTGCCCCAGGTCCTCAGTGTGAGGCACCTTTGATGTCTACCAGAGAACTGCTAACGTATCTTCCGGTATATTTTGCATCTTCCAATCTTGGATGGTCTGGGATGCATCTTAGATATTTGTCGAGCTTATTCTTAAACACATCTACGCTCACTCCTGTTATGTTCCTCAGATGAGCTGGTAGCGCATTGAATAGACGCTGCATTATCAATGCTGGTGCGTGGTGGATTAATGTCCTATGTGCTTTCATTAGTTTTCCTGGTATAGTTTTTTGGCACTATTAATCTACCTCTGCTTGCTCTTTTTGATATTTTAGCTCCATGATGTTTTCGGTAATTCCTTCTATCTGTTTCCATGCTTGGATTCCCATGTAGCGTTCTCTTCTCCTTTCAAGACTATATAAATTTAAGAATTGTAGTCTTTCCCAGTAGTCAAGGTCCTTTAACTTCTTCTATTCTAGCTGTAAATGACCTTGCCTCTCTATTTGTGCAATAACCTTTTGGAAGTGTGATTAATATTATATTGCAATATTCAAGTGGACTACGTAGGTAAATTTATAAAGCATAATCATGTGTTCAATTTTCTTGTTTTGAAGTGCCAGAACAACATTCCCATTTTTGCTTTGCATTTTGCCAATAGAATTGCTATTTGATCATTGCATAACATAAATTCCTATTCAACATCACACCAAGGTCTTTAACTGCTTCCTTGTTTGTGATTGTCTCATTATTAGGTCCTTTATATTTATATAGCATTCCTTCTTTATCACCATAGTTTATTGATTCAAATTTATCAGAGTTAAATACCATCCTATTTATCTCTGCCCATTTATATATTTTGTTTAGGTCTCTTTGTAGTTCTATCTTCATCACAAGCAATTTCTCTATTATTCTTGTGTCATCTGCGAAAACTTCTTACTACTGAGTCCTTAACATTACTGTCTATGTCTGCAATCATAATCACAAACAGCAATGCAGCTAACACTGTTAAACTTTGGTACACCGGATATTACCGTATCTTCATCCAATTTCTCATAGTTTGCAATCACTATCTGTTTTCTGTTTTGCAAAAACTCTTTTATCCATCTTCCTACTTTGTCAACAATGTTATGTTTTCTAATATTTTTGCTAATATATTATGGTCTACCTTGTCAAAGCTTTTGCAAAGTCTAGGTAAACCACATCTGTATCTTTTCATTTATCATATTTTATATATGCTTTCATGGTGGACTAATAGTTGGGTTTGTGTACTTTTTCCGGATACAAAACCATGTTGTCCTATATTGAACAATCTATTTTTCATTAAATGTTTCATTATATTTTTTTATTACCCTTTCAGACTTTTCATAATATGAGATGTCAGACTCACAGGCCTATAATTATTGCCTCTAGTCTTGAACCACTTTTGAAAGTAGGAGTAATATATGCTAATTTATGCTCATCATAAATCTTGCCTGTATCTATACAATTGTCTCAATAATATTGCTAGCGGCTCTGCAATTGAATGAACCACTTTCTTTAACAATATGGCAGGTATGCCATCTGGTCCTGCTGCTGATCCATTTTTAATTTCATTAATAGCCTGCACAATATCGGCTTTTGTAATATCTATGTCCGATAAATATTCAATATTTTCATCTCTTATTTCTGTATCATTATCTTCATTATCAATTCTAGGTGTAAATTCACTCTTATATCTTTCTGTAATACATTCGCAGATTTCTTTTTTTCATTCATTAATCTTCCTTCAATTCTTAGAGGCCTATTTCTATCTTATTTTATTCATCTTTTTGCATATGAATAAAAATTTTAGGATTTTGCTTGATATTTTGTAGGTTCTTTTCTTCTAGGTCCCATTTTTCATTTTCTTTTGATTGTATAATCTTTTGTTCTGCATTTTCTATCTTACTTTTTAGCTCCACTTTCCATGCATTCTTTTCTTTTGCAAGACCTTTTTTCCACTTTCTGACTTTCTGGAACAAGATCCTTCTTTCTCTTGGTATTCGTGACTGATGTTTACTTTTTTCTTCTGTATATATTTTTCCACTATTTTCCTCTAATATTTTATATAATATATCGGTATTTACCTGTATATTATCACTTACAAATATGTTTTCCATTCTTTGTTTAATTCTTCATTTATTTTTGACCAATTTATATTCTTACTATAGAAATTGTATTTTCCATATCCTTCCCATTTTTCGTCTCTTGTTTTCTCTGTTTTCACTTGCTTTGGAACAGACTGTTAGTTCTATGACATTATGGTCCAAATACTGTATTATACACTATTATTTTTTTAACATAGTTCACCTTGTTCACAAATACTAGGTCTAAAATATTATCCTTTCTTGTTGGCAGGTGATTTATTTGCTGAATGTTATGTTCTAGTAGCATATCTAATAACTTTTCAAATTGCCTCTTATCTTCTGCGCTACTATTGCTCTCTTTTTTATATGCATAAATACAACCACAGTCTCTATTCGTTCTTTCCATTCTACTGAAAAGGAAAGTTAAAGTCTCGGATAGGAGTATAGTCCAGTCCTTGTGATTTCTACATATATCATCCAATTTGTCAATTATTATGTCAAACTCTTTAGTATTAGGGGGTCCGTATATTACAATGTTCACTAATTTTTCAGATTCAAATTCTACCGCTATTAATTCACATTCTGTGTTACTATATATCTCACAGATTTTTCCTTGATTGGCGTCTCTCCCATATATCGCGGTTCCCCCTTGATTTCTATTTTTTCTATCTGATCTGTAAGTTTGGAAACCCTTTATCTGGTCATCATTACCAGTCTCTTGGGAATACCAGGTTTCACTTATATTCATTATTTCTATTTTTTCATTTTGGGTTAGTTCTTCTAAGAACCCTTTCTTTCTTTTTGAGTTACTCGAAACTAAACCCTGCGCATTCATCACTATCATGGTTTGCGTATTATCTCCATTATCTAATATGGGTAATAATAAGGATTTTCCCATGTCTCTTTCCTGTTCTGATATGTTGATCTTTTTTTCATTTCCAGAAATTCGTACATTAAAAAATCCAACTTTTCCATTATATTTGATCTTCCATCTTCATATTTATTCATTTTGTGCATATACCTGCATTTATCTCCATATCTGCACCATCCCCTAGCATCATAGATACACTGCTTGTTCCTTGTACTATATCAAGGTGCTGATGCCTCATATCGTGGTGCTGACATTTCGTAATGTGTTGTTGGCTTGCTTTTTGCCTTCATCACATGATCTTTGTTCCTTTCTTTATTTGCTTCATTTTTACCTTGATTTTTTATATGTATTTGATTTTGATTTTGATTTTTCATGGCTACAGGATGCATGCACCTACATTTTTTATTAAACCTACATCCATTTCCTTCTCTCCAGTTTTTACATATTTTTGGATGTAAATAGCTGCATTCCTCTTCATAGCCATCTAGATATGCAGAGAGAGAGAGAGAGAGAGAGAGAGAGAGAGAGAGAGATACTGTCCTTACTTGAAATATCAAGTTATATTATTTATGAATTAATACATTACCATTAAAAAAAGAAATAAATGGTGTGACTCCCTCCCCCCATTCCGCCGATCTATTTTTAGAAGTCTTCTGAACTTCGTTTTTAAAAACTTCTTTATTCTGCCACTTTCTCTTTGTTCTGAAATGCTCTATGTCTCTATGTTTTAGAATGGCGCATTTACAGTTTGTAAATGGTACAGGTAAAATTTGATCGATTCAAAATTATCTACTGTACAGTTAAAGACATACAGAGAAATAGTGTTGTAATACGTAGGTTGGCTAACTTCGAACGAGAGAGAGAGAGAGAGAGAGAGAGAGAGAGAGAGAGAGAGAGAGAGAGAGAGAGAGAGAGAGAGAGAGAGAGAGAGAGAGATAACAGTTGTCCTTACTTAAGAGTGAAATTTTTATGAATTATTATGGACATACACAGAGAGAGAGAGAGAGAGAGAGAGAGAGAGAGAGAGAGAGAGAGAGAGAGAGAATTACAAGAAAAATTTGACCACTGATTAGCAACACTCCCCTTGTCATGTTAAATGACATGTCTGACAGCTTTTGCCTTCACCTCCTTACAAAAGATGAGGGAAGGATTTGTTTGTTCAAATAATACGAATTTCGTAATTACAGTTTTATCATTATTATTATTATTATCATTATTATTTAATTTTATTGATATTATTATTTGAAAATTAGTACTTATTATTAGGTGGAAAGTTTATTTCTGAGCTCGTCCCTGTGTCAGCCGGTGAAATTCCTATCAAGCACGAATTTCCAGGTATAGATATTGCTAAATATACCAGAGAAAAAAGCTATCAGGAAATGCTGGGGTTACTACCCCCAGATCGAACATCTATTATGGAATAGACGTCGGTATAGGTAAGGGTGAGTGATTGTTGTCGCTGCCACAGGACTGCACTCTGTAGATATCCCAATGACAAAACCCCCGGAACGTGAGGACCCGATCTAACGCCCGCACTCACCTGCCCGCCAACCGACAACCCCAGCGCCATCTGTACTCATTCCATACTAGCACGTTTTTTCTTACGGAAGATATTTTTCTTGTGCTGGCTTTTGCACCAATTTTACGTGAATTTCATCATGTCTTCCAGCAATTTCACCATTATGAAGTTAAGTACCATCTTCTTGTGGGGTTTTATTATCAGTGAGGCTTTTATTGGCCCGTAAGTTAATATTTACAGGGTCATGTATTGGACACTCCCCGGCGTTCTCCGCCTCCGCCATGATGACCTTGAGGTACACCCTTACAGCTTGTTCTGCAGGGGTTTCTCTCGGTCGTTTACAAATTTACTCATGTTTCGTAATTCCCCTTCAAGAAGTTCCTTTTGGAGGTGTTTATCTATGTCGGGCGATTCCTGGTACCTTGATTAGCGTCATTCCTCACGGAGGCTTCCTCCCCTTATCTCGGCTCTTACAGTTAATTCATAGCTGATAACAGGCTCTCGCGCGGATAGATTCCCTCTCCAAGGTGGTGTTTTCTTTTGTCAGTTTCTCTGATTTGTAGTGTAATGGATGACATGGATAATTCGGATTTACTGTGGTCCGGGGTCGGCGTCAGGTGCAGCCAGTTGGCTGCCTACCTCCTGCTCGCCTCGCTCGGTTAGGCTATACGCTTAGCACAAGTTCTTATATTTTTGTATATTCGATCATATTATGTGTACTTACGTAGTTATTGGTTAACTTTAGTGGTACTTATCAGTAACTGATCTTAGCCTAGCCCTCTCGCTCCAATCGGTGGGTTAGGCTATTCAGGTTAGGCTTTGGCATTGTCTTAGCTCCAATCTTTCCCAACTGCGTCGCTTGAGCGGGGGAGGGAGGGGTAGGCTGGTCGAGGGAGTTCCCGTTGGTTGTTCCATCCGCCTTACCGCCCGTTTTTGGGTTCGCTAGAGCATCTGAAGCCCCCATCCCCTCCTCCCTCTAATGAGGGAGAGAAGGAAAAATAAAAACGGGGGATCTTCTTTATGCATTGCCCTTCTACCCTATGGGTCGGTTGTTGGTTGGACTACTTTACGGGAATTTCTCTCCCTTCCACCCCTCTTCCTCTCCTCTCTCTCCTCCCTTTTACTGTCTGGGCTGTGCCTTCAGAGGAGGGTGAGAGTTTGGCGTTGCTATAGACTAGTGCTGTTGTCCTATCCTCCCCTAGTACTTTTGGTGAGTGTCATGAGTCTCCCTGCGCGCAGGAAGTCGATACGTCTGTGCCGATGCCCCGTAGGGAGTTTTAGTCAGTGGTTAGGGGGTCCCCCGTCCACTTGAACATAACACTCGATTCCACCATTCTAAGTACTGCCTCCCTGACTTTGCCAGTAGTGTGTCATCTCCCCGCGGGTCGGACGTCGGTCTCTTCGATCGTCACCCCGTGGGGGACTAGTCCGGTTCCCAGTTGAGAGTCACCCACCCTCCTGGCCTCCGTTCTGGTGTCAACCGCTCGGCTAGTGTTTCGTTGGTTCGCTCTCCTCCGGGTCGGGCTGAACTTCGATCACCCTCAGGGTTCAAACATTTCCTAACTGGTTCCACTCCGCCGTCCCCGGCCCTCCCGTTGCCTTCTTACCTGTTACCACTCCGGTGGTTTTGGTTTTCAGTAGGTTGGCCTTAGTCACACCTAGTTCTCTAGCTGTATACTAACTGGAGGTAATGATTTACCCCGCCCTCCCCGCTGTAACCAAGTGACGGAGGCACGTGATCTCGGAGGGGTCTGCGCCGGAGCACTTTGACCAGCAGTGTACTGCTATCCTATATTGTTAACCATTTACTTACGACCGGTTCCGGCAGTAATTATCCTTTAAGTTGATTTACAATTAAGAGTTGCATGATCCTAAGTTAAGGTCCTACTCCGTCGAACTATCTCGGAGTTTCTTGATTTAATGTGTCATGTTTTGCTCTGGTTCATCGTCCCGCTGGAGCATTCCCGCGGTCCGTATAAATTAATGTTTGCTGTCGGACTCCGGCAATAATTATACTTTAAGTTGATTTTATATTTAAGAGTTGCATGATCCTAGGTTGAGGCCTGCTCCGTCGAATTATCTCCAGCGCTCCTTAATTTAGTGTGTGTCTTGTTTTGCTCTGATTTATCGTCCCGCCGGAATACTCCGGCGGGTTCGTATAAATTAATTAGCATGCTCCATTACCTGCTGTTGTTTAAGGCCCCTATCTCCGCGGTTCTGCTCCGGCGCCTTAAATTAGTGTGTTCATATACCTTCTCCTACTTACAGACAGTACGCGTTGTGAGGAGCCCGGGTGCACTGCTGTGCTGCACCAGCCCTATGGGCACGTTGTCTGCCGCTCTCATTCGGGCTGTGCAGTGCGGATCGATGATCTTATCGTGTGGCACCCGGACGGTTGTGAGGTTTGCTTCGCTCTGTACGAAAGCGTGTCCAGGACGAGTCGGTAAGCCTATAGTTACCGCCTTTAGTTTACCTGGTTGCCTCAATTGTTTCAAGTACGTTATGTTCTTGATATATTGCTTATATATATCTCTTCACCGAGCGCTAGGTTATTAAGTCCCTGCTCTCTTCCAGGCCGACCAAGCTTCCCGTAACGACGCCCTTGGGTTCCTTCGAGCCTGGGTGGCTGGTTACGGCAAGAACGTTCCGTCGGGGAAGCCGTACGTTCTGGATGAGAACATCCGGAACCTGCTTTACCCTGGCGCCCGGATCTCAGCAGCTGTTCCACCTGAAGTCGCCACTCCTGTCATCGAGCAGATCCGGGTAGAAAGCCAGCCTCCCCAGGACGAAAATTTGTACGTGGAGGTGTCGGAGGAAGTGGCGCCATAAACCCGACCTGGAACCTATGAACACCGAACAGGACCAGGAGGTAGGTAGGGAGGTAAGTGAGGCAGTGGGGCGGGCTCTTTTGATTCCCCTTCATCCACCGCTTCTTCTTTTCAGGGCTTTCAGAAATCTTCTTACTTGGAGGACAGGCGCAATCCGCTGTTCCCCAAGTTGAAGAAGTCTTGAAGGCGAAGGGCTATAGGTCCGCAGCCTCCCGCAAGGCAACTCCCTTCCCTCCGGTGAAGCCATGGGACGCTAGTCCGGTGGCTTCCGCAGGCAAGGCCACTCCCTCTGCTAAGGGAGCGAAGTTTGAGGGCAGCTAAGGCTAGCCCTCCTCGCCATCCTGCCTTTGACCCGGAGGAGTTTGCCGGAATGCTCTTGCAGAAGTTTTCTCGGAGGTTGATGCGGCTTAACAAGCTTACAGAGAGGTTGCAGAGCCAAGAGAGTATGCTCTCCGGGTTCATGCGCCCGTGGGTCAGCAGTTCATTACCCCATTCCGGATGCCTCCGCCTCCCTCCATTTGACAAGGGAAATCCCTGGCGTTTGGCCCTTCATGCTCCCGGCATGAAGATACCCTAACGATCGAGGGTCTAGGCACACGAGGCTCGAGGAATTGGAATTCTTTCCTCCTGATCTGCTGCCCCCTACCCAGGCTTCGCCAGGCTAACGGAGGAAGCTTGGGTAAGGATGGATAAGGTCCCGAAGGAGACAGTGATCTTCCCAAGGGACCAGGCGCAGTCTACATTGATACGCACCTTTAATGAGTGGCAGGCAGAGAACACGAAGTTGACCCCTTCAAGGGCAACTTCACGATGTTCTCGATGGGAGATAGATCCCGACCCCCTGCATGACTAAGGTGGCTCTCGCGACCGCCCAAGCATGCTCGGAAGGTAAGCCGTTGCCTCAGCTCCAGGAGACTGATCCCACCTCTCTGATCTTCCCCGGAGACGATGAATTCTGGAAGGATGCCCCGGCCACTTTTACATCGGGTAAGCTGGACCCGGAGTGTGCATCCACCTTGTTCAGCGAGCAGCTTCCCCAAACTGCCGGAAGCTCTCCTGAAAGCAGAGTTTGAGGCTAGGTGTCGGTTGAGCCGATCATTGAACTCCCTGTGCCTGGCGGAATCAACCGCAGTGATGTTTTATGATGAGCCACTCTTCCAAGTCCTGACGAAGTCTCTGTTAGCATGGATTTCAGGCGGACTTGTTTGACTTCATGGTAGCGCGGATGAACTGCCGCAAATACATCTTCGCCGACGCTTACCATAAGACATGAGCCTAACAAGCTCATGAAAAGCTCCTTCTGGGAGCTAGTCTCTTCCCAGAAGAAGAAGTCAATAATGTCCTGGCTGAGGCAACCAGGGCAAATCAGAGTCTGCGCTCCCGCTGGGGTATCCCCGCTTTTAAAAGGAAAACACCCGAGTCCGCCGGCCCTCAAAATAGACCTGGCAAGAGATACAGGAGGCACAGAAGACAACACCAGCAGGCTGTTGTCCAAGCTGTACCTGTCTCGCAAGTTTGCCAGCCTTCTACCTCTAAGGCCCAACCTCAACAGTTCGTGCTGGTGCAGCCAGCTCAGCACTCCCTTGCCGCGCCTTCCTTCGTGACGTCTCTGGTATACAACCCTCCTATGAGGGCCAGGGGTCGTTTCGAGGCCTTTACAGGGGCGCAAGGGGGAGTAGAGCAAGGGCCTCCTTCAGAGGCAAGGCTGCCGTGCGATCCCTCTCCCGGGGGAGAGGAGGCCGAGGTAGAGGAGGCAAACCTGCACCTTCCCAGTGAGACCAGTCAGGTGGGTGGCAGACTTCACCTGTTCAGGGACCAGTGGACCTTCAGTCCGTGGGCAGCAGATAATTGCATATTTCATAAGAATCGTTCAGATAGTGAAACAAGCATGAAATTTTGCACAAGTGCTCTTTAAAGTTCCCTCTATCAGAAAAGGGCGCTGGCCACGCAAAAAATTTAATATGGCCTGCCAAATTCCAAGATGGCGGCCAGTATCGACAGATTTTGGCTAATTTTTCACTAGAATGGCATGTATTTGCTTCTAGCAATATGGTAAAGCTCTTCCATACTATTTCTTGTGAATATTATGTTTCTGTAGCTTCCCAGTACAGTTTACCTTTAAATATGGGGGCTATATGGCTGCCAAGAAAAGGTAGAAACAATAATTATAATGAGAAATAATGCCCGTTCAACAATTATCGTTTTAAGCATGGATCTTGGTTTCTGTGGTTTTAGATCCTAATGAGGCCATCTCTTTCGAATAACTCATCAATTTTGAAGGAAAATTAATAAATGTAAAAGAGTGTATGTCTGCACACAACCAGGGCACACTGGTGACATCACTGCTGTGTAACTCAGCATGGGGTTCAGTGCCAGCTAATCCAGCTTTACTAATCCTGTAGTCTTAGACTAGTAGTTGTAGTTTAGTTTAGTTTAGTGTCCCAAATGCTTTCTAACAGCCCCAGACCAGCTATAGTTAGATAGCCGCACCTGAATAGACAGGATGTGCCAGCGGGAGAGCCGAGCCAAGGGTATGGGGGCTGTACATGATGGTTCATGTACTTACCCGGATGGTGTACAGATCACACGGGACTTAAATGGCACTGGATGAATGATCGGGCTAGGTGTAGGAGACCGAACCTAGTTGAATCCCATACAGGAATGTGTGCTTTGTTTAAGGTGGTAAAAAGGATAACCCTCGGCCTTAATCAAAAGTGAAATCATGGCAGAATGTGATGCCAATCCAATATTGAGCAGTAGAAAAACAAACTGGAGTTTGTGTTGTCTTTGTCAGAAGGACAAAAGAGGTGAGCACTTGACATCACCTCCAAGTCATCATGTCCTAGACCATGATGGGTACACAATGCTGGCAAGGAACATTCCCATGTTCAGTGAAATTAATGAAATGCCACTGATAATGGATCCAGCAAGGCTGGATGAAGGTGATGGCATAGAGGCCACTCTCAGGAAAAAATGCAGCAAAATACCATGTGAACTGTCGTTTGTTGTTTAACAACACTAAACTGGACGTGCAAGAAAGCGACAATCCAATACAATCCAATGACCAGACCAGCAACACTGAGACTAGTCGGCAAAACTGCGCTCGAACCAGTCATGACAATGAAGTTTGCATTTTCTGTGAGAAAGTGGCACCTGCATCTGATCTCAGACAGGCTAGTACTAAGGGCCTTGACTTGAAATTGCGTGAATGTGCAGAGATACTTAGTGATGGCAAGCTCCTTGCTAAGTTGACTGGTGGGGATGTCATTGCACAGGAGTTTAAGTATCACCATGCCTGTCTTTGTGCCCTCTACAACAGAAAAAGGTCCTACCTGAGGAGCCTTGAGAAAGACCAAGGTAGCACTGAGTCAGAATCAGATGTGTATCCACTAGTTCTGTCAGAACTGATGACATACATTGTTGAAAACAACCTTTGTTCAGATGATCCAGTCACATTTCGGCTGGCAGATATTTGCCACCTCTACCAACAACGTCTGGAACAATTAGGTGTAGAGTCACCAAGTGTAAATTCCACGAGACTCAAAGACAAACTTCTGGCAGAAATTCCAGAACTTGAGGCTCATAAATCTGGCAGAGATGTATTACTTGCATTTCAAAAGGATGTGGGAAAAGCACTTGCTCAATCATCTGATCTTTCAGAGGCAGTTATCATTGCTAAAGCAGCAAATATTCTCAGAAAGTCTATACTTGATCATCAGTCACGGTTTGATGGCACATTTTCTGAGGCTTGTGTACGAAATTCTGTGCCTCCTCTCCTGCTCCAGTTTGTAGGGATGGTTGAGCATGGGGCTGACATCAAGTCACAGTTACGATTTGGAGCATCAAAGTCAGACCAGGCCATTGCACAGCTCATGCAGTTCAACTGCTACTCCCGATACAAAGAGGGAGCAACAACTCATAGACACTCCAAAGACAGAGAAACACCATTCCCAGTCTACATGGGACTCTCAGTCTATGCCAAAACCAGGAAGAGAAACCTGGTTGAAATGCTACATCAGTATGGCCTCAGTATCTCTTATGACAGAGTACTGGAGGTCTCTGCACAGTTAGGAGATGCCACAGTTAGCAAATATGTGGAGGAGGGTGTGGTCTGTCCCCAGTACTGCAAAAAGGGTTGTTCACCACTGCAGTGATGGACAACATCGACCACAACCCATCTGCAACTACTGCCACTACCTCCTTCCATGGAACTAGCATCTCCATATTTCAGCACCCCACCAAGGAGAACACTGGACAGGAAAGACAGCAACTAAAGTTTGCACCTGAGAAAGTGAGGTCGGTGCCTGAATTGCCGGACACATTCACAAACATCTCACCAGCTTCCTTTCAAACAAAGAACCCTGTGCCACCAAACACTGCAATACCAAAGCCACCCACAGATATCTTGGGGCCACAGCTTGCACTGGAGTATCAGTGGCTAGACAAGGTCATAGTCACCCAGGAAATAGATGATGCAGTGAATCTGACGTGGTCAGCTCATCACGCTTCAATGAAGAGAAGCCCAGAATTTGAAGTAACCATAACTTCATTGCTTCCTCTCCTGCGTGATCAGGCTCATTCTGTTGCTACGATCAAACACGTGATGCAGAAAGTGCAGGATGTCACTGATTTTCTGAACCCTGGCCAGATAGTCATGTTACACTAGAAGACAAAGAACCAAAGACTGATGTCCTCATTGTAGATGGATCAGCTTTGGTCCATGCCTTGCCACCAAAGAAAGGAAAGACCTTTGAGGGCTATGCACTTTGCGACTTCTTGCCTGTGATACAATCCTATAGCAGCAAGTACACATCATCACATCTTGTATTTGATGTATACAATACATCCAGCCTCAAAGCTGAGACCAGGCTCCAACGTGGTCAAGGAGGAAGGCGCAAGGTGACAGACAAGAACACAATTCCATCCAACTGGCGCAATTTCCTAAGACATGATGCCAACAAGACAGAGTTGTTCCAGTTCCTGGCAGACAAAGTTGCCCAGATGTCTGCCACAAATGTTGTCATTGCCACGAAAGGGTCTGCTGTCCTCAGCACTCATGAGGCTAGTCTTCAGGGACTGGAAAAGTGCTCTCATGAGGAAGCTGACACCGCATCTTTCTCCATGCCAAATATGCCACAGAACATGGAGCCAAGACCATCACGGTTAAAGCAAATGACACAGATGTTCTTGTCGTTGCAGTCAGTGCTTTCTCCACTCTCCACAATCTAGGGCTAGAGAAGCTATGGGTGGCATTTGGCCAAGGCCAGAGCCTGCGCTGGATTGCTGTGCATGACCTGTGCAACTATCTGGGCCAGGAGAAGGTGAATGGCATGCTCTTCTTCCATGCGTTCACAGGCTGTGATACAGTGTCAGCCTTCCGAGCAAGGGCAAGAAGACCGCCTGGCAGACATGGAACATCTTTCCAGAGGCCTCCACTGTGTTCTCCAAACTGAGTCACTACCCTCTCAGAGTGGAAGAGAGTGACCTGAAGGTCCTGGAGAGGTTTGTCATACTTATGTATGAAAGATCCAGCACTGCTGGCACTGTGGATGAGGCTAGACTTGATATGTTTGCCAGAAAACAAAAGGGCATATGAGGCCATTCCACCAACCAGGGGAGCTCTCCTCCAACACACCAAGCGTGCTGCGTACCAGGCTGGTTGTGTGTGGGGGCAGGCCACCCAGTGTCAGCCACAGCCAGAGAACCCTGCTGAGTGGGGATGGCAAAAGTCTGGTGAAGCATGGCAAGTCCTCTGGACAACCAACTCGCCTTTAGCCAAGAGTTGCCAACAGCTTACCAAATGTGGATGCAAAGCAGGCTGTCGGGAAAGGTGCAAGTGCTACAAGCTGGGTCTTCCCTGCACAGCTCTGTGCACTTGCAAATGTGAAGTCTAGATAAATATTGCCCTCTCTTCAGTAGATAATCTAGCTTGAGCATCCAACGTGTCATGCTATGCCTACCTTCTTATCCTCGAATTTTTCAAAGGTGTAGGTTGAGAGACCTATACATAGATTGGTTTGCGTTTAGTCCGTATTTCTCTTCTTTTCTTTTTATGGTTACAGTCTTAGACACAATGTTGTATGTGACCATACCATTACTATTTCAGTTGAAAATAGCATATTAGTTAAACTGTCTGATCACATGAATATACCATTAAATAAAAACAGTTGGTCTCTATGTCTGCTAGCGCTGTGGATAGAAAAAAAAACTTTTATGGCAACCATTTTGTACGCCATCTTGGTTACAATTCATTTAGTAAGGGTTTTCAATAAAATGTGTGGTATGGAACATTTTTATAACCTAAAAGTCGAGGTTTAAAAAAAAACTGGCATATTCCATCCAATAGATGCTCCCAAACCAGTGAATCTCAACATAGATGGCGGCCATTTTGAAAAATAGCCGCCATCTTGGATTTTCAGGTGGCCAGCGCCCTTTTCTAAGAGAGCGTAGTCTTAGGAATGTTTGTGCCAAATTTCATGCTTGTTTCACTATCTGAACGATTTTTACAGCAATCTGCTGCACTAAGTATAGTCTCCAAAGGTTTGGGGTGGAGTTGGATCAAGGGCCCTCCCCCTCTGATCAGATTTCATCAGCCATCTTCCAAAGCTCTGCGGGACTTTGCGGCGGAATTACTCCAAAAGAGGGCCATAAAGAAAGTGAAACACCTGAAATTTCAGGGCAGACTGTTCAGTGTTCCCAAGAAAGACTCCAGTCAACAAAGGGTAATCTTGGATCTCTCGCATCTCGATCTTTACATACAATGCGACAAATTTTGCATGCTTACAATCGCGCAGGTACGGACTCTACTTCCTCGTGGAGCCGTCACCACCTCTATAGATCTTTCAGATGCATATTATCACGTCCCGATTGCGCGGAACTTCTCTCCCTTCCTCGGTTTCAGACTGGGGAAACAAGCCTACTCCTTCAGAGTCATGCCATTCGGGCTCAACATAGCACCCAGAATTTTCCCAAAGCTGGCGGACACGGTAGTGCAGCAGTTACGGTCCCGGGGGATATCGCTGGCCGCATACCTGGACGATTGGATAATCTGGGCATCCAACGCCGGGGAGTGCCGGAGAGCTACGGCCATGGTGATCGAGTTTCTGGAATCCCTAGGCTTTCAGATAAACAGGGCAAAGTCCCGCCTAACTCTGGAGGCTCGATTTCAGTGGCTGGGTATCCAATGGGATCTGGTTTCGCACAAGCTGTCTATTCCGCCAGCCAAACGGAGAGAAATAGCCAAAGCCACCAGGCAATTCCTCAAAGGCAGGAAAGCCTCTCGCAGAACGCAAGAAAAGAATCCTGGGTTCTCTTCAGTTCGCATCCGTAACAGACCGGCTCCTAAAAGCAAAACTGAAAGACATAAACAGAGTGTGGCAGAGACGAGCCAATGTCAAGCTCAGGGACAAGGTGTCTTTAATTCCTCCGTGCTGAGGAAAAGACTCTGGCCGTGGTCCACAGTCAAGGGTCTTTGAAGTCAGTTCCCCTTCAATTCCCTTCCCCAGCTCTAATAATCCACACAGACGCAACCGTTAGCGGCTGGGAGGGTACTCACCAAAAGAAAAGGTACAAGGTACATGGTCCACTCTGTTCCGTCAATTCCACATAAACATTTTGGAGGCAATGGCAGTGTTTCTAACTCTGAAAAAACTTTGCCCCATCAACCAGATTCATATCAGGCTGGTGCTGGACAGCGCAGTAGTGGTACATTGCATAAACAGAGGGGTTCCAAATCAAGTCGGATAAACCAAGTGATGATAGCCATTTTCTCCCTGGCGGAGAAGCACGGCTGGCACCTAACAGCTACCCATCTAGCAGGAGTCCGGAATGTCATTGCAGACTCCCTGTCCAGGGCAACTCCGCTGGAGTCAGAATGGTCCCTAGACGTAGCTTCTTTCAGATGGATATGCGGTCAGGTTCCCCGCCTTCAGGTGGACTTGTTTGCCACGGAGAGCAATCACAAACTCCCTTGTTATGTTGCTCCCAACCTGGATCCTCGAGCTTACACTACGGACGCAATGTCAGTGGACTGGAACAAATGGCAGAAAATCTATCTTTTCCGCCAATAAACCTGCTGTTAAAGGTGTTGCACAAGCTCAGGTCATTCAAAGGTCAAGTGGCCCTGGTAGCTCCCAACTGGCCAAGAGCAATTGGTTCCCTCTTCTTCTGGAGCTCAAACTACGGTGTCTTCAAATACCCAAGCCACAGCTGACTCAAGTAGTGCAAACACGGACTGTGTCAGCTTCCTCAAGAATTCTGAATGCCCTGGCTTTATGGACTTTATGAAATTCGCCGCTCAGAGAGGTGCGGATATTGATCCCCGTTAATACTCTGTTTCTGGAATCAGATAAAAGAGATTCTACCCTCAGACAGTACGATTCAGCAGTTAAAAAGTTAGCATCTTTTTTGAAGGAATCTGAAGCTCAAGTCATGACCACCAATTTGGCAATATCATTCTTTAGATCACTGTTTGAGAAAGGTCTGGCTCCGGCCACCATTACCACAGCGAAAGTCAGCTTTGAAAAAGGTGTTTTGCATGGCTTTAAGATTGATTTAACAGATTCATATTTTTCATCCATTCCCAAAGCATGCGCTCATTTGAGACCAGCGACCCGTCCACATACGGTTTCCCGGTTTCTTAACAATGTTCTAAAATTAGCCTCAGAAACTAATAACGATCAATGTTCTTATTTGAATCTGTTAAGGAAGACATTGTTCCTAATTAGTCTAGCTTCAGGTGCCAGAATATCAGAACTGTCTGCTCTATCTAGAGGTGCAAATCATGTGGATTTTCTCCTGTCAGGAGAAGTTCTGCTTTCCCCAGATCAAAGGTTCTTAGCAAAAAATGAAGACCCTCAGGATAGGTGGTCCCCCTGGAAGGTTGTTCCTCTTCCACAAGACCTGTCTTTATGCCCAGTCGCTACCTTGAGGGGCCTATTTACGGAGAACTTCTCAGTGTTTGTCTGGTCCTCTTTTTATCAGGGAAAAGGAGGAACGCTTTCTTGAAAGGCTATAAGACTACAAATTCTGTACTTCATTAAGCAAGCTAATCCGGATTCAGTCCCTAAGGTTCATGATATCCGAGCAGTGGCTACCTCCACTAATTATTTTCATACTATGAATTTTGATGAGCTTAAGAAGTACACGGGCTGGAAATCTCCATCAGTGTTCAAACGCCACTATCTGAAATCACTGGAAGCTCTGAAGTTCCCTGCGGTGGCTGTAGGGAGCATTGTCCCTCCACCTTAAAATTAACCTTTAATCCCTATCCTCTCCCCCCTGCCCGGCTGCCTCATTTACTTGCCCTGCCATTTTCTCCTGGACCAGACATGCTTCACAGCCTGGCTCCTCATATTATGATGTACAATTTTGCGGTGTTAGTTTTTAAGTTTGCAGCATGTTATGTTTACTGTAATTTAGTTTTAAGCCGGAGGTACCTTTATAAATTTTTTTGTCGTTTATTTAGTCTTAGTACCTTCCCATTATAGTATTATTTATGTACATAGTTGTTTCTCATGTCCTTTACTGTGATATTAATTGTATCCCTAGTTATAACTCAGTTTATCTGCCTATACCCTTGGTATTTAATCATGTTTTGAGGGATAATTAAAACTATTTTCAGTAATAGTGTTTTTATACATGTTCACCTAACTGTTCGCTCCTTTTAAACTTTAATCAAAGCTTAGTATGATTCTCTGTCGTAATTTCACCGGCTGACACAGGGACGAGCTCAGAAAGGGATTTTGATAAAGGAAAAATCTATTTCTGAGGGAGGCCCTGTGTCACCCGGTGACCCTCCCAAGGTCTAGATTTCCCTCCCCGAGTAGGCATACCAAGCTTGTGGAGGGTGCTAGCCTGGAATGAGTACAGATGGCGCTGGGGTCGTCGGTTGGCGGGCAGGTGAGTGCGGGCGTTAGATCGGCTCCTCACGGTCCGGGGGTTTTGTCATTGGGATATCTACAGAGTGCAGTCCTGTGGCAGTGACAACAATCAATCACCCTTACCTATACCGACGTCTATTCCATAATAGATGTTCGATCTGGGGGTAGTAACCCCAGCATTTCCTGATAGCTTTTTTCTCTGGTATATTTAGCAATATCTATACCTGGAAATTTGTGCTTGATAGGAATTTCACCGGGTGACACAGAGCCTCCCTCAGAAATAGATTTTTCCTTTATCAAAATCCCTTTTATCATACAAATAAACATACCTGTATACATGTACCATAAAAATTCATCTCACTAAAAGAGAGAGAGAGAGAGAAATTATTACTTTTAATAATATTTAATGTTATTTAACCTGTTAAGCGTCCCCCCCGGATGAGCTCGCCGCTAACGTACCGTCACGCTTTTTCTTGCAATTAGCGGTCATATCACTGATGATAGTTTTTCAAAGTTAATATTGATTTTTATGCTTATAATTCGTACTGTAGTTAAGAGTAGGAATTTTATTAAAAGATAGGATAAAAAACTATTACTACTACTATTATTTTATTTCATAAGACTACAAAATACTGAATGAAAAGTGTTGTACATTCATGCACTATTATTCTTTCGTATGCCAATCTCTAAAGCAGGGGGCTACACACAATCCATCTATGCACTCGTGATTGTGGAGACAAATATTCTACATTCTCATCTAGAAACTGATTTGCAAATCTGTTTGTTTCTTTCACGAGGTAATCAATGATTTCATCATCAAATTATTTCTCAAAAATTCTAATGGATTCTCTTTATCCTCAACTGAAAATTTCACGCCGGGATCAGCAACAAAAGTAAAGGGATATCTCTCTCTCTCTCTCTCTCTCTCTCTCGGAGTCCAGTCACTTGGCAATGAGAAGTCATCTTCACTTCCGCTATTGGAAGCAAAGTTTGTTTCTTCAATATCCTCATCATGGAGGATTCAGAACTAGAGCTCTCATCATCAAATATGTCTTCAGTATCAGACACCTCATCTAGGATTTGATTTATCTCACCTAAAGACATACGGCTCCTCTTTGTGACATTCACTGAGAACGACGTCAAAGCCGTGTTGTCTCTGAAAACGCCAAGCGCACTGAAAAAAAATGGTCATCTAGGCATCAAGCGACCAACTGAAAAGAGTTGCCAGGAGGAAATAAGTCATCAATTACAGCTTACGTGTTCTGAGAGTGTTACCAAATGATGTTTCAACATTTTCCATACAAGTAAACGTATTATTACGGTGCTGACAGCTTGAAAAGCAGAGTTAAAGTCTTGAACGTAATATCCCGTTGAAGGCGCTCGAGTAGATCGCAGTAAACGTATTATTACGTGGGTGACACTTAACAGGTTAATTTACACATAAAAGCTTGAAAACATAAATTACATAAAAAAATTAAACAAACACTTTTGCTGGGTTTCTCAGTGTTCACATGTCTGTGAAAAACTCGTGTATGATCATTAGTTAGGTTCCAATGAAAAATACGCGTCTGTGAATTCGTGCAACTCAAATCGCACAAGTTCGAGGTATTACTGTACAACCCTGTAAAGGGATAACTTGACATACAATCTTTTATGACAAAGTATACTGTATATATGCAGGGTGCCCTGTTTGCAATGTGCATACATGAAAAACAGTCCACTCAAAAATACATCTATTATAGTATATTAAAAAGTTGAGAAAAACGAAAGGTCTACACCATATAAAAACTGGTGTACATTAAGAAAAGACATGTATGTTGGTTTTTTAATATAAATCATACTGTGTGCTGTATATAGGAGCAATATTGCAGTTAGTACAGTGTTGTTACTAGACTACACCAAATTTGTAAGCGACCAAAACTGGCCAGACAAATTTGTTTCAAAGTGAGGAACAAAAATTGGAACAGTGAAAAAATATAGTTGAAAAGCAAAAATGGAAGAAAGGAAAAAAAAAATAAGCATTCTGAGATTGGTGCTAAAACCAACAGTAATCCCTTTCCAACTTCTCCTTAACAGAAATCTGAAAAAATGTTGAAAAGACATTACAGTATAGTCCTTACCCTTCTTTCTTGAAATCTTCAGATGGAAACCATTACAGACAGAGTTAACAGACTATAAAAAGAAGAGGGCTGCAAAGGGAGATCAGCCCGTAAAAAGGTGATGAATAATTAAATATGAGGGAGTAGTAAATAAAACCAATACACCTGAATTCAGGAGACATTAGCAGAAAGCAAGAATAAATCTGCTCCTTGCTTAAACGTTGGGAAATCTGAAGACCACAACCACACTAGACCTATTCCACATTTTACTTGTAGCCAAAATAAAACTCTAGCAAACTGTGTATTAAACTTGAAAACAACACTGTTTGCAGCAGCAGCAGGCTGCCTAATGTTGCAAGCAAACACAGCTAGGCCAGATAAAGAAGAGTGCTGAGGATGGTTTTTGTTGTAATACATTTTATGCAACAAACATAATGAAATCACTTTACGTCCATGCAACAAGTCAACAATACAGTGTTCTTGTAACGGTACTTAACTTCAGACAGTTTTCTACTAATGTGATATTTGTGAAACAAAAATGTTCCCCTTAACAACTACTAGTAAGGAGTTCATGATCACAAAGTCACTGTCAAGAGTAGTGTTAATGTCAAACATGGTCTCTTGTTTCTTATAGTTCAAAAGTGTGACCAAGTTTAAATGTTGTGTATTAAATATTTGCAATTTGGACTAACAACACCATGTTTTAACTAAAGTCCTTATATAATAAAAAAAAAAGAAACAAGAAATAGTCATAAGAAAGACAAGCTCAAACCAATAAAGATTCCCTTTCCACAACCATCCATATTTGTACAATACACCTGAATTCATGAGAAATTAGCAGAAAGAAAGAATGAATCTGCCCTTGCTTATTTGGAAATCAGCAGACCACAACTACACTAGACAAACTATTCCACATTTTAGTTGTAGCCAAAGTAAAACTCTAGTAAACTGAGTATCAAACTAGAAAACAACACTGTTTGCAGCAGCAGGCTGCCTAATACTGCAAGCAAAAAACAGCTAGGTTAGGTAAAGAAGAGTGCAGACGATTTTTTTGTTGTAAAACATTTTATGCAACAAACCTAATGAACTCACTTCATATCCATGCCACAAGTCGACAATACGGTGTTCTTGCCAAGGTACTTAACTTCAGTTTTCTACTAAAATGATATTGGTGAAACACAAATGTTCCCCATAACAACTACTTCTAGTAAGGAGTTCATGATCACAAAGTCACTAACTCTGGTGTCAACAGAATGGGATTTATTAGTTGTGTTAATGTCAAACATGGTCTTTATTTCTTACTGTTGAAAAGTGTGGCCAAGTTTAAAGGTTGTTTGTTAAATACAGGCAATTTGGACTAACGACATCACATTTCAGCAAAGTCCCTTATAATAAAAAAAAAAGTCACAATGAGAAAAATAATCACAATGAGAAAAACGAAGCCAACCGAACAAAGATTTCCTTCCATGAGCATCCATGCAAGACGGTTCACATTTGCACCTCGTCTGATTCAAACTCCTTTAACCACGAGGGAATTGTGATAAGGTAAGCTGACACTGACAGATACACAAGACGGGCAGTTGGAGGTAAAAAGTAGATCCCCTTTCACACTTTATTGGTATGGGACTTGAAAAAGAAATAAAAAGAATAAGAAACAGCTGAGACACATGAATGCTTCAAGGAAAGGTATTTAGTTATGGGAGACTGTGTAAAACTGACCACCAGGCTGTCACTGAGATAGCTCAACACAGATTAAAAATTATGAATAACAAACCATAGCTTCATAAATAGGAAAAACCTATTTTTGGTAGTCACTGTTGAGTCCTCAAGGAGTTACCTTTCAATGGTCTACCAGAGCTCCATGGTGACCAAATTAATGTCAAAGAATTCTCTTATAACTGGTCTCATGGTCGTAGTGATAAACACTGTAACTCTTGGTGGAGTATGACATGGACTCAAAGGTAAGTGGCACTTTCCCAAATCTTTACAGAGAGCCTGTATGACCAGGTTCTTCCATCGTCAAAACCTGTTTTTTGATAGCAAAGTCGCTTGTTTCGTCCTCAAGGAGCTTTACAAAGAAATTGGCAGTTGACAAAAAGGCTCAAGCCCTCAATTTTTAATCCCAAGACCCCAAAGAAAAACCATTTCTGGTCTGAGTCAAGCCACAAATTTCAAGCCCCATTCTTTCCTCCAAATACTTTTCAGGTTTTGGTACCAAAGAACAAGAAACTATATATGAACTTATGTTTTAAGATGTAGTTCTACAGTGGCTTACCTAAGCATGCTGGGTTTGGCTGCAGTACTGTCGCCCTTCTCCCAGCAATAGTTAGCACACTCACCGTCAATAACCATGCCACCTACTGATACACAGTGTAGTCAGATTTGTTCCAGCTCATGGCAATAATGTTTTTTTTTTCTTTTAAAAATACTGTCTCTGATGACCACCCTGTAAATTCCGTGACTTCTTCGAAAGAGACATTTCTAAAGAAGGCCAACAACATACTTTCCTAAAATCATGTGGCCTAGAAAAGGGGTGTGGATTTGCCTTTTTAATGAGAGACACTACAAACATTATCAGCCCTTGTAGGGAGAGTGGTCTGTTTGTGCTAGGATGTAGGAGAATCGGACACCCTGGAATGCTTGCTGTGACTTCTAGGTAAACCTTAGGTGCTTGAACCGAGCATAATGTCTACTCTGTTAAATTGAGTTTTCTTATAAAAATAGGAGATTGCCTTCTTAAAAGATTCTCATTCTTGGCTAGGAATGATGGACCAGGGGACAATAATAATTGATGGTCAGCTGTCTGTGCGATGTATCGTCCTCATCTAAGAGAGCCCAGTTCACTAATACGAGCTCCTGCAGCTAAAACAATCAAGATGATCACCTTTTGCATCATGTGAGTTGTGCTTGTGTTGGATTAGCTGAACTGAGAGGTTGACAGAAGTTTAAGCACCTTGTTCAGGGGGCAAGTAATTGGAAGAATTTCGGGAACAGGTCTTTGTAGTGCAGAAGGGAAGTGACAATTTCTATACTCACAGTAGAAAATATTTTCAAAATCCACTCGTGAAGGTCTTGGCTCAGAAAAGAGGATGCATAGACAACTTTCCCTCTTACTGTCTGGGATAGAAGTGGACGGTAGTGGAATTGATCTCTTTGCCCATTGTTAAAACAACAGGAACCACTGCCTGTTTGGCCAATTTGGAGCTATTAAGTAAACTGTTCCTTTGAAGGTTAGAAGCTTGCTCAAAACCTTCGAAATCTGGGACAATGGAGAAAAAGGTACAGTAAACCCCTAGTATTTGCAGGGGATAAGGACCACAACGCCTGCGATTAGCTCAAATCCGCGAATACTTGACATCCCCTCTAAAAAGCTTGTATAAAAAATGCAAATACATAGAGTAATTGAATATTTCTAGAGTTTAAACCCTAAATATGAAAAAATCATGCTCCCAAAGCATTTTAATTTTATTTGAAAGTTAGCTTAATACCATACTGTAACTCATATTTCATTGCAGTACAGAGAGAGAGAGAGAGAGAGAGAGAGAGAGAGAGAGAGAGAGAGAGAGAGAGAGAGAGAGAGAGAGAGAGAGAGAGAGAGTTAAATATCAAGAGTGAAATTATTTTTGAATTATTTTATGAGAGAAAGAAGAGAGAGAGAATAGAGAGAGAGAGAGAGTCTGTTCTTACATATTATGACAAAGAACGAAAGAATAACTTTGCAGAGAGAGTCTGTTCTTACATATTATGACAAAGAACGAAAGAATAACTTTGCAAAGAGAGAGAGAGAAGTTATTGAGAGCAGTTATCATGCGATGGAAATTCATGATTTATGAGAGAGAGAGAGAGAGAGAGAGAGAGAGAGAGAGAGAGAGAGAGAGAGAATTTTTCAGTATCCTTGACCATCTGTGGGCAACATTACCTCCCCTTCTGGTCTATGTCAACATGTCAAGTTAACCCTTAAACGCCGAGTGTCTATTTACAAAAGTGTCTGTCGTATGCCGGCGGCGTTCGGGAGTTAGCGCCGAAGCGGAAAAAAGTTTTTTTCAAAAAATCACAGCACGCTTAGTTTTTAAGATTAAGAGTTCATTTTTGACTCCTTTTTTTGTCATTGCTTGAAGTTTAGTATGCAACCATCAGAAATGAAAAAAATATCACTATCATATATAAATATTGGAATATATGACAGCACAAAAAAAAAATTTCATAATTGTATACAAATTGCGCTGTGAGCAAAACGGTTAAAGCTAACAAGTTATTTTTTTCGTTGTATTGTACACTAAATTGAGATGATTTTGGTATATAACAAATTGTAAAACGATCAAAGCAACACAGAGAAAATATTATCATAAAACGATGCATGAATTCGTAACGCACGGACGTAAAAAGTTTTTTTCAAAAATTCACCATAAATCGAAATATTGTGCTAGAGACTTCCTGTTTGTTGCAAAATGAAGGTAATTGATTGAATTTTACTAGACTGTAAGTGTTTTAGCTTACAATTGCAGTTTTCGACCATTTCAGTCAAGTTAAATTTGACCGAAGGTCGAATTTTTTCTATTTATCGTGATTTATATGAAAATATTTCAAAACTGATAAAAGCTACAACAAAGGGATTTTAACAAAGGAAAAATCTATTTCTGGGTGAAGGCCTGTGTCGCTCAGTGAAATGTCCCTATACAGCAAACATTTCTAGGTATAAGTATTGCTAGATATACCAGAGAAAAAAGTCAATAGGATGCCAGAGTTACTACCTCTGGATCGATACATCCTTATAGGATGTCGGTATGTCATCTAGGAGCGAGTGGAAGCCACTACCACAGACACTTAACCCAATAGACTCCTCCTCACCAAAACCCCTCTGCCTAAGAGGTGCCGATACAACGGTCCCACCACCGCTACTACTAATTCTACCCACAATGCACCATCCCGAAATAGCACCCAAGCTTTTTTGGCTAGATCAGGGTGGGAAATATAGAGAGGGAAGGGTTCACTGAGCGACACAGGCCTTCACCCAGAAATAGATTTTTCCTTTGTCAAAATCCCTTTTCTGGGCTTGTCCTGTGTCGCTGAGTGAAATAGTAGCAGAGAATTGACCAAAGAAGCTTGTAAATTTAAAAAGGATTAATTGTATTAAGGATAAAATAAAATTTTTATTTTGAATATGCTTTTTACTAATCCAGAAAAGCAAATATAAATATAAATTAGTACAAAAGAACTATAACTGTCTTAATTAATGCAAATTAATGTGGTTACAATCTTAAGATTAATAAACAAACTAGTAACCATCACCTATAAAAACAATATTTAGTGAAAACTTAACAACTAAGGTGATAAAGCAAAGCTAGGAATGGATTGAGAAGCAACCCAAGCCCAGACAACAAGATAGGAAGGACGGGAGTACAAGTGAGGCAGGTAGGTGAGAGGTACCAATTGGTAGGGCAAGCAAAATACAAAACAATTACAATTACAATTTTACCAATAATAAAATATTATAAAACAATATTAGGCTGACTCTGGGGAAACAATGTTCCCTGCAGCGACAGCAGAAAACTTCAAAGCCTCTAAGGATTTGAGATAATGACGTTTAAAGACTCTAGGGGATTTCCAGCCCGTATATTTTTTAATTTCCTCAAAATTCATGTGTTGGAAATAATTAACTGAGGTGGCTACAGTCCGGATATCATGGACCTGGGGATTGAATCCGGATTAGCTTGTTTAATAAAATAAAGTATTTGTTGTCTAATGCCATTCAAGGAAATGGTTCCACCATTTTCTCTAACAAAAAAGTGGACCTGAAGACCTCTGAGAGGTTCTCTCTAGGTAGGCTTTTAATGTGACCACCGGACATAAGGAGGGATCTTCTAGAAGGGTATTATCTTCCAGGAGACCACCTAATTAGAGGATCTTCATTCTTAGCTAAAAACATTTGATCTGGAGAGAGTAGAACCTCTCCTGATGGGAGGAAATCCACATGATTCGGACTCTCTAGAAAGGGCTGACAGTTCAGAGATCTAGCTCCTGAAGCCAGGCTAATTAAAAACAAAGTTTTTCTAAGAAGAGTCGAATAAGGGCAAGACTCATTATTTGTGTCTGAGGCTAACTTTAATACGTCGTTTAAAAACCAAGAAACCATTTTAGGACGGGTTGTTGGTCTAAGACGGGCACAAGCTTTAGGAATAGATGAAAAGTATGATCAGATCAATATTAAATCCCCAAAGGAATACTTTCTTTAAGGCAGATTTAGTTGTAGTAATTGTACTAGCTGCCAGACCTTTGTCAAAAAGGGTCTTAAAAAAATGAGATCGTAAGATTAGTAGTCATAGTATGAACGTCTGACTCTTTCAGAAAGTTAGCAAGTTTTTAACTGCTGAATCATACTGGCAAAGAGTAGATTCTCTCTTATCTGATTCCAAAAATAATGTGTTTTGAGGATCAATATTAGCATTTTTTCTGAGCCGAAACTTCATGAAATCCATAAAGTTAGGGCATTCAGCATTCCTGAGGAAGCTGACACAATCTGAGTTTGCACTACTTGGGTTAATATTGGATGAGGAATTTGCAAGGCTCTGAGTTTCAGCTCTAACAGAAGCAGAAACCAATTGCTCTTTGGCCAGTTGGGAGCAACTAAAGCTATTTGACCTTTGAATGACCTGAGTTTGTGTAAAACTTTCCACAGAAGATTTACTGGAGGAAAGAGATAGATCTTCTCCCATTTGTTCCAATCTATTGACATTGCGTCTGTAGCATAAGCCCGAGGGTCCAGGTTTGGAGCTATGTAACATGTGAGTTTGTGATTTGATTCCGTGGCAAACAGGTCCACCTGAAGCCCGGGAATCTGCTGGAGAATCCAATTGAAGGATTTCTTGTCCAAAGACCATTCCGATTCCAGAGGAGTCGTCCTTGACAAAGAATCTGCAATCACGTTCCTTACTCCTGACAGATGTGTTGCTGACAGGTGCCAATGGTTTTTCATTGCTAATGAAAAGATCGCTATCATAACATGATTTATGTGACTTGTCTTGGAACCTCCCCTGTTCAGACAATGAACTATCACTGCACTGTCCAGAACTAACCTGATATGTATGTTCCTGGCCAGACGTAAACGTTTCAGAGTCAAGAAAACTGCCATTGCTTCCAGAATGTTTATGTGGAAGAGACGAAAGTGGCTTGACCAGATTCCTTGAACCTTCTTGTACTGCGAATAGCTCCCCCAACCAGTCAGAGATGCGTCCGTTTGGATGATCAGGGCTGGAGGGGGATATTGTAATGGAATCGATTTGGAAAGACTTTTGGTCGTTGTCCAGGGGCGAAGTCTTTTCTTTAAGATTGGAGGTATGAGGGAGACTTTGTCTCTGAATTTGCAATTGGCTCGGCTTCGCCACACTCGATTTATGTCCTTCAGTTTTGCTTTGAGGAGAAGGTCTGTTACTGACGCAAACTGGACGGAACCCAGGATTCTTTCTTGAGTGCGACGAGAGGCTCGTTTGCACTTGAGAAACTGCCTTGTTGCTTTGGCAATCTCTTTGCATTTCGCTGGGGGAACTGAAAGTTTGTGGGTGCTTAAGTCCCACTGAATGCCCAGCCACTGAAATTTGGCTGCCGGGGTTAAACGAGATTTCTTTGTGTTTATATGAAAACTCAGATACTCTAGGAACTGAATCACTAACTTTGTCGACTTCCGACATTCGGAGACGCTGGAGGCCCAGATTAGCCAATCGTCCAGATAAGCCACTACCTTGATACCTTGAGATCTCAGTTCCTGTACCACAACTTCTCCCAATTTGGTGAAGATCCTGGGCGCTATGTTCAGTCCGAAAGGCATTACCCTGAACGAGTAAGCCTGTCTTCCCAGTCTGAACCCCAGATAAGGGGAGAAGTTTCTTGCTACTGGAACATGATAATAGGCGTCTGTAAGATCTATAGAGGTGGTGACAGCCCCACGGGGAAGTAAGGTCCGCACCTGAGAGACAGTCAACATACGGAACCTGTCGCATTGAATGTAAGAATTTAGAGTTGACAGGTCTAAAATCACTCTTCTCTTGTCTGAGTCTTTCTTTGGCACGCTGAATAAGTCCGCCCTTGAAATTTTAAATGTCTGACTTTCTTTATCGCCTTCTTTAAAAAAAGGTCTTCTGTATAGTCTAACAGATCTGATGTTGGAGTCTGATAGAACCTGACAAGTGGAGGTCCCCTACCCAGCTCCACCCTAGGCCTTTTGAAATGATTTGGGCCCATGGGAATGTCCAATGGTCCCTTGTAACCTCCCACCTACCTGGGGATGTTCATTTATTGTAAGACTTCTGTCTCTAGTTCCTCTTGAACCTCTACCTCGAGATTGAGTCTAGCCAGATCTGCTGAAGCTCCCCTACCTCTATTACCTTTGAACTAGCCTGAAAGGTCTGGGACTCAGCTTTTAGGTTGTTGAACCCCGGGATGGTGGGCCTGGTTCAGTACAACGTAGTTGATGTCCCTTGGAGGTGGAAGGCTGGGCAAAAGTGGAACTGTCTGAACAATTGTCTGGGTCTGGGGTGCCTTATAAGGATGAAACCTCCTAGACCTTACCCACTTTAGGTTGAAAAAAAGGAATTCCTCTTAGAGGGGAGTCCCAACCGATCCGAAGATTTTGATTGGCCCTTGAGGCCTCACTGATCACAATTGACCATATTCTAAATCCCCTGCTGGATTTTAAGAGCTCATGACGGAAGTCAGCCAGAACAAATTTTCGGCAGTTCCTCCTTGCCACAATGAAATCTCATACAAATCACTCTGGAATGAGGCCTCTGATTTAGTCAGGACCCTGAACAGGGTTAATTCTGCCAATTCCACCGAGGTAGAATTGATAGATCTGCTGAAGGAGCCTCATACTCAGCTTTTATCATCCGAAGCCAGTTGTTCACTGAAAAGATTCAAGCGCACTCGAATCTAGTTTGCCCATAAAGGTTTCGGAGCTCGGTCCAGCATTCTAAATGACTGGGTCAGTCTCAGTGCGGCGAAGGCTTCTCCCTCTGTTCCGGCCTGAAGGGTAAATAAATAATTCTGCCACTTTAGAGGTGCAAGGATCTAACCCATGCCGACTGCGCTTGGTCCCTGGGAAAGATCACTGTTTCTTTGGGAACCTTATCTTCCCTTACCAAGGCATCTTCGAAAGCCGAGCATACCCGGGAAGGGAAAAACAAGATCCGCCGGAAAGAACTCGTAATCTTCCACAGGGCGGGTGCCACAACCTTCAATGGTTAATTTACCATTAGCGAAAGGGGCATTAAAGGCAAGATGCCAAGGGTTAGAATCCTCATAAGCTGGCAGCTTAGAGGCGTCTGGAATGGCATAGGACCGTTGCTGTACCGGACCTGAACTAACCAGTCCGGCCAGCGACTCCTCTTGCGTCTTTAACCTCTCCGCCAAGGATTGAACATACTTTCCCGACGACTCAAGACTTGAGGCAAGATTGCGAGACATTGCCTCGAACTGAGAAGAGACCTGTTCGGAAAACATTCTCATCATGGACTCCGCGAAAGCTTCAGGGTCAAAGTCAGGCTTTTTCGACCTGCTCGACTTTGTTCTCAACCCCTTAGAAGAGGGAGTAGCTTTCTGGGCGGAAGTCGAAGGTTTCGGAGTCAATGAAACCTTGGCGGAGCTAGGTACAGATGAGGTTTTCGGGGGTTTAGTCAATTTAGGTAATGTCTTCGTCTTCAAAGAGGACTTCACCTTGGGGATCACCGACCCCGAACGGGTCCCCAAGGTGGAGCTCTTAGAGAATCCTTGGAAGGATGAAGACGAAGACGCAGGAGAAGTGAGAGATAATGGATTAATTAGTCTACCTGCCTCACTTACATCCCTACCTTCCTCCTCTGGGTCGATGGCCATTGGTTCGACCGTCCAGGTTGATGTTGGCCACTTCTTGGCCACTTCGCCGCACAGCTCTTGCTCTTCTGGCGAGACCTGGGTTTCAAGCCTAATCCTTTGATCAGGGGTTCAGCTACTTCAGGGGCTACAGCTGCAGAGGCCCTAGCATTCGGGTAAAGAATGTTGCAGATATCCTCTGCCAGCACATAAGGACGCTCCTGACCAACGTTGCGCCCAAAGCCGCCAACCCAGATCTTTAATGTCGCTAGAGACAAAGCTTGGCGGGACCGAGGGACCTGTTAATTGAATCTCATGTCAATAAAAGGGATTGACAAGGATATTATCTTATATCAAATATAAACACAATTATTTAAACGAACTGTGTTAAATACAATTGAAGGTTAACGTACCGAATCATCAACCACATCCAAATAAAGTGCGTAGCACACGTCGCAGCCGTCAGGATGCCAGACGAGGTGGTCGTCGACCTCGACTGCACAACCGGCATGCGATCTGCATGCTACATGGCTACAGGGTTGCTGCAGGTAGGCGTTACAAACCGGCTCCTGGCAATGTACCACCTATAATAAAAATTTATACATGAGCATCTAAAATAGGCGGCGGAACGGCTAAACTAGTAAAACTTAAAGTAAATATTCTGCCTCACACCGGAGTTGAGAACTGTGGATACGGCGGAAGTCTCCGATGGGATCCTAAACAGGTGGGCCAGACCTGAGTCGGATCACGCCGGAAAGCAATTCCGGTGACGCCGGAACGTCACGATAATTTAACTAAATGCACAGAAATCAACAACCAGGGAGGGCTAGTCGCCAACGCGAAGAGTCGGGATAATTCACCAAACTTCGCTCACAGAAATAGAAAAATAATAACAGTAATAAAACCCATATCATTCCGGCTCCTCTACAATTCTGCCGATAACAAAGCAACGACGCTCAAGCAAAAGTCCTATTAAGACTAAAGCGAGCTAACGATAGCTGCCGGAACGAGTCCGGATGACGGAGCGGTAGAGAAGCAGGAGCAGAAAATAAATCACAATTACTACTAGTAAAATTTATAACAGCTTCTCTCCAGTTCCGCCGTAAGCGAACGACAACGACGCTCAAGCTAAAGTTTCTGCTAGAAGCTAAAGCGAGCTAACAATAGCCACCGGAACAGGTCCGGACGGCGGAACGGGGAAGACACAGGAGTGAAAACATGGCGACAACAACAGGTCAGGTGCCTAGGCACCTTCCACGAAGTGTCATCTCAACCGAAAGGGCAAATGAGCTAAGCTCTAAAATGCCCCAAAGGGAGAGCCAAGACAAAAAAGACTGATATACAGGGGGTGAGATATAAGGCGAAAGGATGAACATTGATACTATCACCTAGCCTAACCTCCAGAAGGCACCTCCTGGAAATGTAGGCTAGGATTCGCCAAAAAATCGAACGAGAAAGAGCGCTAGCGCCAACATCACTTCCAGGATTGAAGAATCAACTGGTCAGGGAGGAAGGGCCTGCACTCAAACCCGAATGAAGGCCACCCAAGAAAACCGTACCAACTCAGGCCTATAGGCCAAGGAGGAAGGAAGACTGGGGCCATCATAGCCTACCTTCCAAGAATCAGCAAAGCCGAACTGGTCAGGTAGGCTAACAACACCACCCAAACAGACTCAAGAACTAATACACACATAATAAATGACATAATGACATATTAAATAAATATGTCTACATACGGTATATAAAGGAAAGCTAGGCTAGGCCTAACTTTCAACTTCTAAGATATAAAATAATAGTCGATCGCGTCAGATCGAGCGAAAATTGAAACTATCATTAAAAGAACGTAGTAATTGTAATTTTCTATCGATTGAACGAAAAGAAGGCAATCATATAAAAAGACTGTAGTAAGCCGCCACGAACGAACATTCTAAAATGGCGGCCCTCAGTCGATCAGGCTTAAAACAATAAACAGGACTAAAATAATCCGTTTGCATACCAAAACATTCAAATTTGAATACTCAACTTAGAAGAAGATGCGCCTTGATCAGATGATGCCATCAGGAAAGCGAGATAATCCAAATTAGGAAAATAAGAATAGAATATTAGCAGCACAAAAAAATCACAAGTGGTTCGTAAAGCGTGCTATAAGCGGATGGTGCATTGTGGGTAGAATTAGTAGTAGCGGTGGTGGGACCGTTGTATCGGCACCTCTTAGGCAGAGGGGTTTTGGTGAGGAGGAGTCTATTGGGTTAAGTGTCTGTGGTAGTGGCTTCCACTCGCTCCTAGATGACATACCGACATCCTATAAGGATGTATCGATCCAGAGGTAGTAACTCTGGCATCCTATTGGCTTTTTTCTCTGGTATATCTAGCAATACTTATACCTAGAAATGTGTGCTGTATAGGGACATTTCACTCAGCGACACAGGACAAGCCCAGAAATGAGTTATTTTTTGTTGTATTCTACATGAAATTGCGCACATTTTCATATATAAAATTTTATGTAACGACTAATATAAAACGGTGCAAACATTATGATGAAGTAACGAAAGAATTTCTGAGATTTTCGGCAGTTACCGCGCGAGGATGTAAGGAAAGTTTTTTCAAAAATTCACAATAAATCGAAATATTGTGCTACAGACTTCCCGTTTGTTGCAAAATGAAGGTAAATGATTGAATATTACTAAAATGTAAGATTTTTAGCTTACATTTGCATTTTTTGACCATTTCGGTCAAGTCAAAGTTGACCGAAGGTTGAAATTTTGGCACTTATCGTGATTTATATGTAAATATTTCAAAACTGATAAAAGCTACAACCATGGGTTGTTTTTTGTTATATTTCACATGAAATTGCGCACATTTTCATATTTAAAACTTTATATAATGGCTAATATAAAACAGTGCAAAAATTACCGCAGTGACGAAAGAATTTCTGAGATTTTCTGCCGAATTACTGAGCGGATGTAAGGAAAAAGTTTTTTTCAAAAATTCACCATAAATCGAAATATTGTGCTAGAGACTTCCAATTTGTTGCAAAATGAAGGTAAATGATTGAATATTACTAGAATGTAAGAGTTTTAGCTTACAATTACATTTTTCGACCATTTCGGTCGAGTCAAAGTTGACTGAAGGTTGAAATTTTGGTATATCGTGATTTATATGAAAATATTTCAAAACTTATAAAAGCTACAACCATGGGTTGTTTTTTGTTGTATTCTACCTGAAATTGCGCACATTTTCACATATAAAACTTTATGTAACATCTAATATAAAACGGTGCAAAAATTACGACAAAGTGACAAAAGAATTTCTGAGATGCGTCGCTGATGCTCTGTAGTGCGAGAAGGAAGAAATTCGAGCATGTGCGGCTCGGTAACACTTGTAAACAAAACAACAGCGTGATCCGTAAACTCCCAGCATCCCTCAAGGCACGTGATTTACAATCTTTTGCAAACTAGGCCTATAACTATTTTTCCGCGAATATTTAAAAAAACTTTTGTAGTCGACATACCGTACGTCCGCTCGGCACCTGACGGACAATTTTAGTCGACATACAATACGTCCAGTCGGCGTTTAAGGGTTAATTGACAGGCACTTGCACTCCCCCCACCTGCTCTGAAGAATCCGAGAAAAAGACTGGGAATGATATGTATTTGTTTAAAATTTTTTAATAATTTACTATACAAATACAAAAAGTTGTAATTATAGCATGAAAATATGAAAAAATTAATAACATATCTATAAAACTACAGTATACAAAACAAATAAACAGGTTTTGACGTAAGAAAAACCTATTTTTGGTAGTCGCTGTTGAGTCCTCAAGGAGTTACCTTCCATGGTCTACCAGAGCTCCATGGTGACCAAACTAATATCAAAGAATTCTCTTCTAGTTGGTCTTTTGGCCAGGTATTGTGTCATAATGATTAACATTATAACACATGATGGAGTATATAATGGACTCAAAGATAAGAGGGCACTTTCCTTTATCTTCAACGAAGCTGAACCCAGTTTTTCCAACATCAAAATAACCTGCAAGAAAGAGAAATGACTATTGCGCATGCGCATCCGCCCTCTTGTTTACAACCGGGCAGTTAAAAGGCCAAGGAGCCATTACTTTCTGTTGGTCAATGCAGGTTGATCCCTTGCCCAAATCCCATGCCTTTTCGTCAGGGAAGTGGGAGGGTTTTGAGGACTCAACAGTGACTACCAAAAATAAGTTTTTCCTACGTCAAAACCTGTTTTTTGATAGCGTAGTCGCTGTTTCGTCCTCAAGGAGCTTTACAAAGAAATTGACAGGTAACGAAAAAGGCTTAAGCTCTCGTTTTATCGGTTTTATTATTTTTAATCCCAACACCCCAAAGGAAATAACATTTCCGGTCCAAGGTCAAGCCACAGATTTCAAGTCCCTTCTTTATTCCAAATACTCTTCAGGTTTTGATACCAAGGATCAAGAAACTGTACATGAACTTATGTTTTAGGATGTAGTTCTACAGTGGCTTGCCTAAGCATCCTGGGTTTGGTTGTAGTACTGTCACCCATCTCCCAGCGATAGTTACCATACTCACCGTCAATGTGACCCCTGGTTTTCTGCCGCAGCACCTAGGGGTTAAGACTAACTATGCCACCTACTGATACACAGTGTACTGTAGTTGAATTTGTTCAAACATGTGGCAGTGATTTAACTGATGACCACCCTGTACATTTGGAGACTTCTTCAAAAGAGACATTTCTGAAGAAGGCCAAAGATGTACTTATTTTCCTAACATCATGTGACCTATGGAAAGAGTGTGGATTTCTCTTTTTAATGAGAAAACACTACAATCATTCTCAGTCTTTGTAGGGAGAGTGGTCAGTTTGCGCTAGGGTGTAGGAAAATAGGACTTTCTGGGGTGTTTGCCGTGACTTCTAGGTAAACCTTAAGTGCTTGAACCGGGCATAATGTCTTGTCTGCTAAACTGAATTTCCTTATAAAAATGGATTTCCTTTTTAATGGATCCATATTCTTGGCCAGAACAATGGGCCTGGGGACAATAATAATTGATGGTCAGCTATTTGCGTGATGCATCGTCCCCGTCTACAAGATCCCAGTTCACTAATACTGTACGAGCTCCTGATGCTAATGCAATCAAGATCACCTTTTGTAGCCTGTGCACTGTGGTTGTATTGGGTCCACTGAATTGAGGGGTTGACAGAAGTCTCAGCACCTTGTTCAGGGACCAAGTAATTGGAAGCCTTTCGGGAGTGGGCCTTTGTAAAGCAAAAGACTGCACAAGGGAAGTGACAACTTCTATACTGGAGTCAATCCCGAATCCATAAAGCAAGGGTTCTGTTAATGCAGCCTTGTATGCCATGACTGTTGTAACCACAAAGCATTTGTCTTCAAAAGGGTATATAAGAAAAATAAAGTTTCTATAGAAATCTCAACTGGGCTCTCAGTATGGATATAATCTAACTATATCTTCCATATGGACTGATAATGCTGGATAGATGTCGGTAATTTTTGCACTAGGTACCTAGCAATGTTGAGTAATTATCACGATAGATATTTTTAAAAAATCTAAATGTGAAGGTCTTGGCTTAGAAAGGAGAGACTTTCCCTCCTACTGTTTGGGATAGAACAGTGGATGACAGTGGAACTGATCTTTTTGTCTGTTGTTGAGGTAATAGGAACCAATGCCTGTTTGGCCAATTTGGGGATATTAAGTACACTATTCCTATGAAGGTTAGAAGTTTGCTCAAAACCTTTGAAATCTGGGACAATGGAGGAAAAATTATCATTCGCCCCTTGTTCCAGTCTTAAGGAAGGCATCTCTTGCTGTTGCTTGACTATCCAGGTTTGGAGACATACATTAGGAGTTTGTGATTCTAGTATGTGGCGAACAGGTCCACTTCCGGTTGTGGAAGCATGTTGGCTATTATTTGAAAAGAGTGGTTGTCCAACATCCATTCTGTTGAGGCTGTCGTTTTCCTTGATAGTCTGCTATTACAATGAGGCCCCCTGTGAGGTGAACTGCAGACATGTGCCACTTTCTTGCTTGCGCCATCCAAAGGATGGCTAACATTACCATATTGAGAGGGGGTGAATGTGATCCAGACCTCTTGATGTAGGATATTGTGGTTATGTTCTCTCTCTTCTGGAGGTTTGAGTTTTTTGAGAGACAAAAAGACAGCCATCATCTCCAGGAAACTGATATAACAATTCCTGAGTAGTTGATTACCTCCCTGTCACCTGACAATCCTTCCAATGTCCTCCCAGCCTGTCAATGAGGCATCTGTGAGTTTGTCACTCATACAGATGGAGGAGTCAGGGTGACCTGTTTCACCAGAGATTCCTTCCAAATCTAAGGCCGAAGTATCTCTCCAACTCTTTTAATCCTTTGATGAGGTCTGTCTCACATCCTTTTTCTTGCATGCGATAGCCAGAATTTGTTCACATTTTTAGTTGCAATCTATGTATTGGACCTATTACTGATGAGAACTGCAGCAGACCCATCATACATTCTGATTGCCATCTGGAAACTGTGGGTTGTGCAAGGAACCTTTTGAGGACTTGCCTTATTCTTTTTTTAGTATGATGGGGAGAGACAACAGGCCATGAAGAGTATCCCAACACAGTCCCAGCCACTGAAAGTGTCTGCTGGGCATGAGGCAGGATGTTTTCAAATTTATAATAAAACCTTTTGATTGTACTGTAGTCTGTTGATCATTGCTCTTAGGTTTTTCAAGCACTCTTTTCTTGTGGGCTGCCAGATCTTTTTGTTTGAGTTCTCAAACGAATACCGTTGCTAGTTTTGAAAAATATTCTTTAGGCAATGTTTAGCCCAAACGACATGACTTTGAATCTGTACGTATCTTTCCCTATTTGGAACCTTAGGAAGGGGTGGCAGGGAACGGCTACAGGGATGTGCCAGTGTGCATCTTACAGATCCATAGAAACTGTCCGAGTCCCTTTTTGATTCAATGTACTTAGGCAACGGTAATTATCCAAAACTTTCGGCAAACATTGTGCTTGTTCAATGTTGATTGGTTGAGGATCACTCTTCTTTTGGATGAGTCCCTTTTGAGGACACTGAAGAGACATACTTGGTGGCGAATATACGCAAGTTTCTGTCCCCCCACAGGGAAAACTTCCATTGTCTGTGATGTCATCAAAGTTGACCCCCAACCAATATAATTCCTCTTGGTATCTGTCTCCTCCTCTGCCTTCACCTTTGATAGACATTCCAGGTGTTGCTTTTCCTTTTCCCCCCTATGAGATGGTTTTTGGACCTTGTGAAAAAGGATGGCCTTGAAGTTGCTGTTGTCCCTTTGCAGGGAATTGTCCCTTCTGACCACCTACCTGTTTTTTGAGGAAAAATTTTTTGGGGGTGACTGAAGGCTTATATGACTTTTGATAAAAGTGAGCCTTTTTTTGGGTTGGGTAAAGGGAAATTTTGGGTTCTTTGTTTCCTGAATTCCTCTTTTCCCAGAAGAGCATACACTGTACAATTCTGTTGGTGGGCATGCTCGTTGAGTTGAGCCAAACAGACTCCTCAAGCAGGTCCTTACAGAAGGGGTTAGAATGTAATAATGCAGTGACATTGGAGAGTCATTTGATGGAGCTCTCCAATGCTTCCATTTGCAATTTTATGTGCCATTCTAGGAAGTCAGAGTGCTTTCCATCGGGTTCTCATAAGACTTTTGGCATCAACAGCAAAAATTATCCTGGGATGTTCTGGAAGCCTTAAGATGGAAACTTCCAGCTAGGTGGTAGAGGTTATAATGCTAAGGAGTCGGAGCCTAGCATAAAATTCTGATGAGGTTACTTGGTGAGCAACTTGGATCTTATTCAAAACGGAAATAGAAATCCATTTTTCACTGACCTGGTAAAGGGTGATTTCTTTAGTTTTTAATGCTATGGACACAGGTAAGAAAACCATTTCTGTTAGTCTTTTTCCAAGTCTGGTGAGGATGGTACCAGGTGCCATTCTGTATTAAGGAATGCTACAGTTTGTAAATTCTGCATTTACAACTTCAATCATAGTTTTTCTCTCATTAATTACCTACTTGCCATTGGGAGAGAAAGAGCACATTGAGGCGTCTTGCCAAGGATTGTCGGTATCATCAGGGGTGAGTATTGGAGCCCCTATTATGTTTTGATCTGAAGTTCTGTATTCCAAACTGATCCATTGTTGTTTCTAGTCGGAATTCTAAAATCAGACCTTGTTTGGGTGGCATTTGTATCTATACTTACTTTTCGGTTACAATATGTAGTACTTTTACACTTTGGTGCGTACATGACCGACTGACTTTGTTTTTCAGAATCATGCTTCATGTCCGTTATATATTGCCGTTCTGTGGCAAGGGCATCTTTGATGGTACTCAATTTCCTTGGAATTGACCAAATGGCACAAAATTGACCAAACACAAACGTGTGTCCTTTTTGGGGAGGCGTCAAACTGTGTATCCCTTTAGGGGTATAGGTCAATAAAACTCAATTTCCTTAAACTGATCAAATGTCGCAAACTGTATACAGTATCCCTTTTGGGGAGCTTCAAACTGTGTATCCGTTTTGGGGTACAGGTCAATAAAACTCAATTTCCTTACAAACTGATCAAGTGTCGCAAACTGTATACAGTATCCCTTTGGGGGAGCTTGCCGCAAACTGTGTATCCCTTTAGGGGCACAGGGGCACAGGTCAATAAAAACTCAATTTCCTTACACAACTGATCAAATGTCGCAAACTGTATACAGTATCCCTTTTGGGGGAGCTTGCTGCAAACTGTGTATCCATTTTGGGGGTACAGGTCAATAAAAACTCAATTTCCTTACACAACTGATCAAGTGTCGCAAACTGTATACAGTATCCCTTTTGGGGGAGCTTGCTGCAAACTGTGTATCCATTTTGGGGGTACAGGTCAATAAAAACTCAATTTCCTTACAGAACTGATCAAATGCCGCAAACTGTGTATCCCTATTTTGGGGGAGCTTGCTGCAAACTGTTTATCCCTTTTGGGAGAGCTTGCCATAAACTGTGTATCCCTTTTGTGGGAGCTTGCCATAAACTGTGTATCCCTTTTGGGGGAGTTTGTGCAATCTAACTGAGCTTCAGCAACTAAACTGTAACTGCTTGTTAATCAAGGGGCAGAAGTCCTGGGCAAGTTACTATACCCTTCCAAAAAAGTAGACAAGTTAGGTGGATCCCAGTATCCCTTTTGGGGGAAAGATCCTATTCAGCAATGATAGCTGCATGGGGAATAGAATTCCTTCTGGGAGGTTTCTCCCACGCCTAGCTTAAATTTATGTCCCTGAGCCTTCTGAGTTCAGCAGGGCCATTTCGATGGCAATGTTCACTTCATATTTTTTAATAAGAATGTGAACTCCATGTAAAGATTCTTCTACTTCCTCCATGGGGCTAACCTGGGAGGTATTGGCAATTGATGTTACTGGGTTTTGGCCCAAACATTGATGTTGTTCAGAGGAAGGGTTAAATATCTGCTGCCGGATTTCTGCCAGAAAGATAATCTCCCCCTTCCTCACCCATACTGAACCCTAGGCCCCATTGAGACAGCTTAAAAGGAGCTGTTTCGTCCTTAAAACTTGCTGCCAGGAGCAAACTACAGATCTCACCCAAATCTGGCGATCAATCAAATTTTCCTTGTTTTTTACAAGGACTATGCTCATGGCAGGTGGTATGGACCGTACCCACTGGCAAAAAGTGAACTGAGCAATTTGCTAAGGAACACTTGAACTGGGGATCCTGCCTAATGGCGGCCCTGTAGTGATATAAAGCAAGTTGTTATTAGAAGCTACTTAGTATTAATTGTTTTTAAATGAGGGACACTTATGTAGTTCCTCATACAGTATCCATATTACAGGTTAATTTGATTACTATCATGCAGTTTTAATATATTTAATTAAATATCTATGTTAAACCTTCTAAGGTTTAGGTTAGTTTTCATACCTGTACATGGCTGTATTACTTATACACTGTTGGTCCTTTTGCAATGGCCAAGTGAAATTTTTAATTCCAATTGTCATGCCATTCAGACTAACTGCTATGAACTAATTTGTTTGACTAACCAAAACTACTGTTTTATATAGCTTAGGGTAATGACTCTAGTATAATCTATGTTAACCCTTAAACGCCGACTGGACATATTGTACGTCGACTAAAATTGTCTGTCAGGTGCAAAGTGGACGTACAGTACGTCGACTACAAAGTTTTTTTAAATATTTGCGGAAAAATAGTTATAGGCCTAGTTTGTAAAAGATTTTAAATCACGCACCTTCAGGGATGCTGGGAATTCACGGATCACGCTGTTGTTTTGCTTACAAGCATGATCCAGCTGCGCATACGCAAATTTCTTTCTTCTCCCACTACAAAGCATCAGCGACGCATCTCAGAAATTCTTTTGTCACTTTGTCGTAATTTTTGCACCGTTTTATATTAGCCGTTACATAAAGTTTTACATATGAAAATGTGTGCAATTCCATATAAAATACAACAAAAAACAACCTTTGGTTGTAGCTTTTATCAGTTTTGAAATATTTTCATATAAATCATGATAAGTGCCAAAATTTCGACCTTCGGTCAACTTTGACTCGATCGAAATGATTGAAAAACACAATTGTAAGCTAAAATTCTTACATTCTAGTAATATTCAATCATGTACCTTCATTTTGAAACAAACTGGAAGTCTCTAGCACAATATTTCGATTTATGGTGAATTTTTGAAAAAAAATTTTTTCTTATATCTGCGTAGTAACTCTGCCGAACATCTCATCTCAGAAATTCTTTCGTCACTTTGTCATAATGTTTGCACCGTTTTATTTTAGTCGTTACATAAAGTTTTATATATGGAAATGTGCGCAATTTCATGTAGAATACAACAAAAAATAACTCATGGTTGTAGCTTCTATCAGTTTTGAAATATTTTCATATAAATCACGATAAATAGAAAAAATTCTACTTTCGGTCAACTTTAACTAGACCGAAATGGTCAAAAACTGCAATTGTAAGCTAAAACACTTACAATCTAGTAATAATCAATCAATTACCTTCATTTTGCAACAAACGGGAAGTCTCTAGCACAATATTTCGATTTATGGTGAATTTTTGAAAAAAACTTTTTTATACGTCCGAGCATTTTAATTCATGCATCATTTTGTGATAATATTTTCTCTGTGTTGCTTTGATCGTTTTACAATTTGTTATATACCAAAATCATTGCAATTTAGTGTACAATACAAAGAAAAAAAATAACTCGTTAGCTTTAACCGTTTTGCTCACAGCACGATTTGTATACAATTATATATGAATTTTTTTTCGCGCTGTCATATATTTCAATATTTATATATGGTAATGATATTTTTTTCATTACTGATGGTTGCATACTAAACTTCAGGCAATGACAAAAAAAAAGGAGCCAAAAATGAACTCTTAATCTTGAAAACTAAGCGTGCTGTGATTTTTTGAAAAAAACTTTTTTTCCGCTTCGGCGCTAACTCCCGAACGCCGCCGGCATACGACAGACACTTTTGTAAATAGAGGCTCGGCGTTAGAGGGATAATGTATATATACATATATATCTATATACTGTATATGTATATGCATGTATATATATGTATATATATAAACATACATATGCACACATATATACATATGTATTCAGGGGATACGTCCCACACCCCGCGAATAGGTCAAATCATGAATGCTTACAACGCCCCTAAAAATGCTTAGACCTGTCTACCATGAAGGGTCAAACACCAAAGTATGCCTAAAAATACCAGCCTACATCAAATATACATTAAACTATTACCTTATTACTGTATTAATATTTGAAATGATACTATTAATATAATTTCCAAGCCATCTTAAACATTTTATCATTACATTTATACGTACGTACTGTATGGCTTACAGCTGTAGGGAAAATAATCCAGTCCCCTACGTATTCAGCCACACATTTTCTTTCATACAGTTATAAGCTGTTCCGTTTTTTTTCTTTTCAGGGGAACCATTGGTATTTATGTATACAGTATGAAATTCACAAAAAGAGAGACACAAAAATTTAAAAACACCCCATTTTTAAAAATTTAATACTACGTATATTTGTACCTGTCTACCATGAAAGGTCAACACCAAAGTACTGTATGCCTAAAAATACCAGCCTACATCAAATATACATTAAACTGTACCTTATTACAGTATTAATCTTTGAAATGATACTAATTAATATAATTTCCAAGCCACCTTAAACATTTCATCGTTACATTTATACGTACATACTGTATGGCTTACAGCTGTAGGTGAAAATAATCCAGTCCCCCCTACGTATTCAGTCACACATTTTCTTTCATACAGTTATAAGCCGTCCTGTTTTCTTTTCGGGGGGAACATTGGTATTTACGTATACGTAATTCACAAAAAGAGAGACAAAAACTTCTTTAAAAATTCATGCACATTTTAAAAAATTTCATACTGCTGTACTTATATATTAAGATTACTACATACGTAAATCACACGGGTACTCACCAGCGATGAATGTTGATTAAAGATGATGATGATGAATTAGCTGTGCAGTGCGATGAATAATGATGAAGATATGACTGCACAGCAAAGCAGAGTTGTTACAACTCATCTGAGGGTGCCTCTTCACCTTCAGGAGGCACTTCTTCAGTTGATTTGGGAGGCACGACTTCAGGCGGTTGGGGAGGCATTTCTTCAGGCGATTCGAGAGGCACTACTTCAGGCGATTGGGGAGGCACTTCTTCGGGTGATTTGGGAGGCTTTGGAGGGGCCTTCTTCGTCCGTTTGATGAACATGGTGATAGGCAGCTGCTGTCGCTGCTTTTTCATGGTGGTGTGGGTTTGATTATAGGGCTCCCATGCTGAATGAATGTTTCTTTAAGGAGCATTCCATAAAAGGATCCCATGTTGAAACATACTCCTGCATATCCTTAATCATTCTCTTCATGTGGGACAGACGTTCCAAAGTCAGGCCGCTCTCCTCTTCCTCCTACTCCTCCCTGAACCTGGTGTATCTTCTTCCTCACTGGCAGACTTCGTCAGCTCTTCCAAATCCTGGTCCGTCAGGGTCAGAGTGAGCATCAATAAGGGTGCCGATTTCATCCTCGGTGATGTCCTCAAGCCTTCCCCACCTAGAATCCTCGCCAACTGGACAGCCTTATTAATGGTCGAATGTTGAATTTCTTGAGGAGAGAAGCCCCTGTAATCATGAACACACTCTGGCCACAACTTGTTCCAGCATGCGTTCAGGGTCTCCTTCTTCATGTCATTCAGTGATCGGCTGATGATGCTCAGACATGTGGCAATCATGAATTTACGCCAATATTCTTTTAGTGTAAATTCACTGTCACTGTCCATTGCAGTTACAAGGTGCTGGAGGGAGTTCCTGGTATAGAGTGCCTTGAAGGCATGGATCACACCCTGGTCCATAGGCTGGAGGAGAGAGGTGGTGTTGGGAGGGAGGAACTCAAACTGGACTCCCTTGTGAGAAAGATCGAGAGGGTGGCCACCAGCATTATCCATAATCAGCAACACCTTGAACTCCATACCCAAGTCGTTCAGGTATTGCCTAACTTGAGGGACGAAGCTCTGATGGAACCAGTACTCTGTGAGGACTTTGGTGATCCAGGCCTTATGGTTATGCATCCAGAACACAGGAAGCAATGCCTTGTTCTTATTCTTGAGGGCCCTGGGGTTTGCAGCCTTGTAAATGAGGCCTGGTTTAAGCATGAAACCAGCTGCATTCCCACACATGATGAGGGTAACCCTATCCTTCTGGGCCTTGAATCCAGAGGCTTTAGCTTTGTCCTTCATAAGGTATGTCCGGGAAGGTATCTTCTTCCAGAACAGGCCAGTCTCATCCATATTGAACACCTGTTCTGGATGGTAGCCCTTCTCCTTGATGATCTTCTTGAAGGCCTCCGGATATTTCGCGGCTGCTTCAGTGTCTGCAGATGCAGCTTCCCCATGCAGAGTAACAGACTTTAGGTTGAACCGCTTTTGAAATCGGTGGAGCCATCCCTTGCTGGCCTGGAAACCTTGAGGCGCTGATGATGGTCCTGTTTTGGGGTTCTTCCCCTCTTCTTCTTCTGCTGGTTCATCAAAGCCTAGAAATTCCAATTCGCCTTCTTCAACGCCTTCCTCTGCCTGTACTACGTCGTCGCCTTCCTTAGCAGTTGATAACTGCCGGTGGAGTTGTCGTGCTTTCTCATGAATGATGTTGGAGTCGAGGGGCACATTTTTCTTCCGGCAGTCCTTTATCCAGATTGCCAGAGCAGATTCCATTTTCACGATTGTTTTATCCTGCACTGTTGCAACTGTCTTTGAACTACCGAAGTAGCTCATACTCACAGACTTGCGTATCTCCGCTTCTTTCTTCTTGATATATCTCACCGTGCTCTCATTAACACTGAAATGGCGACCAACCGCGGCAAAACTTTTGCCCTCCTTTAACATGTCAAGAAGTTTCACCTTCTCCTCGAGTTTCATAACAGACTTCATTCTTTTAGACTCTTTGCCAGAAGGCTTTGAAGGAGCATGGCGTTTTTTAGGAGGCATTTTAGGGCCGAATACCGCTGATGCACAAAGATAAAAAATCGAAACGGACAGACGCACGGTTTCACACGGTAAGATGCTGCGAACTATACGCACAATCTGAAGATGATGCCGTGGAGCGTCTTCTCAGAATTCCGTGTTCGCGAGTTGGTTGTGAATGTTCAGCCAATCAGCGCTAAGTGAACAGCCAATGAGCGCCAAGGAAAATGAATGGTGCTTCTGGATTGGCTGCTTTGCAGATGACAGCCAATAGTATGTCGAGTATCACTGATCCTGGGTACACAGCGTCCAGCATCGCGATTTCTTTGTATTTGCAGAGAGGTGGCTTGGGTGAAGCACTTTTAAGAAAAACAAATATATATTATTGAAATTTTGCTGTGTTTACATTAATATATTACAGTACTGTAATATTTGAAAATTAGTAAATCATTTTTAACTTACAAAATGTACTTACAGCAGTCATTACAGTAATATATACTTTACATACATGAAAATGCTACGTACCGCAGATGTAAACATACATATCCTGCAGTATTCCTGTTGTCTTACGTATTTTAGATATGCTCTACGTACTACCCGTAGTACTGTACTATACTATGTATCATCCTAAAACACTTTTTGTATGTAATATTTAAAAATCATCTTACAACAAAACATTTTATAAAATGTACGTACTGTATGCGCAGAAGATCCGTGTTAGTATATGTACGCGCAACCAGTAGTACCATGCGTATACCGTAGCGGGAAATTTCGGCAAATGACCCAATATAACCCGTTTTATTGCTATCTTACAACAAAACATTTTATAAAATGTATGTAATGTATGCGCAGAAGATCAGTGTTGGTACTGTATATGTACGCGCAACCAGTACCATCATGCATGTACCGTAGCGGCAAATTATCGGCAAATGACCCAATACTGTACAGTATAACCCGTTTTACTGCTACTGTATCTCACGTTTGTGTGTTTGGCATGTACAGTACTATGGCCTAAAAATATTTTTTGAAATCGTGCATGAAGATGTCCTCTGAATGCTCTGCTTCTTCTAAGGCCTCTGGCCAATAGCCTACAATTACTGTAATGACTGATGAGAAGAAAGTACTGTAGACATGATTGTTTTGTTAAGAGAGGGCAAAAGTCACGGAGAAGTAGCAGCCCATTACAGCATGACACATGCAGCCCTACTGTACCACCTTCGTTGCCATGTTCAAATACCTTAGCATGACAGTGCCTCCTGTCATTCATCGTACTGCACAACTAATTCATCATCATCATCTACAGCATACTGAAATCAACATTCATCACCAGTTACTACCCGTATGATTTGACTTTACAGTACAGTACAGTACAGTACTGTATTATTTATTATTATTAAGGTACCCAGTGTAGTATTACATAATAATATTATTTAATTTCTATTACTATTATATGTACAGTACTGTAGTACAGTATTATTATTGATTTACATGATTATTTAATGTTATTATACAATAAATATGAAAATACAGAATACTATTGCTATACGAAAAAGACAAAAAAATCTGCATCCACGAATATGGAGTTTCCCGCGAATATTTTTATAGATATGTTCCATGGAAAACCCGCGAATGCGTGAGTTTCCATGCGAAATTTTTTTAGATAGGTTCCATAGAAAAACCCGTGAGTGGGTGAGTCCGCGAACCTTGAGAACGCAAATACGGGGATCCACTGTATACATATATACATATTTGTAATGGTAGAACCTATATATGACCAAAAATCAGGTCATATGTATGTGTATATATATATATATATATATATATATATATATATATATATATATATATATATATATATATATATATATATATATATATATATATATATATATATATATTATATTATTTATGTATTTCCCTGGGTTTCTAGGTTCATAGAATGGTTTACAGGCCGGTAACGGATCTTTCTTCAAGTTGGCCTTAAAGATCTGACTTTACGTTAAGGGAAATCATAAAAACAAAAAGAAAAATGGGGATGATTCAATGAGCTTAGGGCTCTACTTCATGAGGGAATGTTACGTAAACACTTTGGTTAAATTAAGTAATTATATTTACAAAAGGTATCAAAAGGAAAATGGTTAAATGAATTATTAGGAGGCTTGCAACTCCAAGGACTCGAGGAATGAATGAACACTTCAAGTTGGAACACAAAACATTGGCAATGGCACTGGATAAAATGGCACAAGGATAGAGGTAGAATACTGGCACTCAATAAACACTTTTAATGCCAAACTATTGGGACTGAAAAGTCTTCACTCGCACTTTACCTTAGGGGAAGCGGGTCTCTGGAGAAGAATGACGAGAGACAATCACACATATGGCACAGCACACAATCACTTGGACGATCCACTCGAGGATGACTGTAGAGATGGTAATGAGTCTGAAGTCAGGTGTGGACAGGGAGGAAGGGGCCTCTCAGCACCTCTCACTTTCGTACAATTGCTCTGGCTAACTGCTAACTGCCATTACTGACTGCTGACTGCCAAGATCTCCCTGTCCTGGCTCCTTTTAAGGCATCTGCAGAGGTTAGGGGGTCCGATGTCGGGCCTGTATGGTGACCGTCGCCCAATATGTGTCATCTTCCAAGTGTCTTGACCATCTGCTTGCATGTCCCCAGGTGTCCTGTGGAGAGACAATTCAGCCAGCTGAATCTGCCTTTAGGTTGGTTGTTTTAAGCAGCTTAGTTGGGCTAAGCTGCTAAAGGGAGTGACACTCAGCCTCTTATCTTTGCCCTTTTTGACCGTGTCAACTAAATATCTGTTTCACGTAAAGAAAAGTGACAGATCGAACTGTTGATAACTTTAATTGTTTTGATATCTAGGTCAACTGGGATTGGCTATGCAGCGACGATTCTACTCTCGATAACTAAGGGCAAATTAAGGGTCGGCTGTGCAGCGACTTCTTGTGACTTATTATATATATATATATATATATATATATATATATATATATATATATATATATATATATATATATATATATATATATATATATATATATTATATGTGTGTGTGTATATATACAGGTAGTGCTCGAGTTACGATAATTCGACTTTACGATAATTAAATTTTTTACGATGGGATTAGCAATTAATATTGATACAACAATATTTTGAAAATACGTATTTTTAAATTTCACGGCGACTGGCGAGGCAACAACGCACAATCAGGCAGCGTCACGGTATGCGATACGTTGGCCCGAGAGGCTGGAATAGGTACATTAATTCAATGAGCCGACCTCACTTGCCCCTCGTTGTGTCGGAAGTTAAAATAGGTCAGTGTTCGTTTGCAATTTTTGTGCGTTTGTAAATACAGGTAGTGCACGAAAGTGACAATAATTCGTCTTACGATAATTCGAGTTTACGATGGAGTTAGGAATTAATACCAGTGCGACAATATTTAGAAAATATTTTTAAATTTCGAGCGGGCACAAGCAACAGCGTACCACGACAATCGCCGAGAATCAGGCAGCAAGAAAGACCAACTTACAATAGACCAACTTCTTTTTCTCCATCTCTTTATTCCATCTTCTAGTTAAAAAGTAAGAGAATAATAAAAGCATTGTTAGTAACCTTATACTCTTGCGAAAATGCGTACAGCCATAAACAACCAAACGAAACTGTTGTTTTGCTAATAACCAAATCGGATAACAAACTGTTTTGCTTGTATTTCAACCATAAATGCGGTTAAACAATTATCGTAGTTATGTTAAAAATGACGTTAAGTACTGATATGTTTTACACTACCCTTATCCGCTTTGGAGAAAAGATCGGCAAGGAAATATACTGCTGCAGTAAAATTAAGCTGCAAGTTGTAGCTGACGCTGAGAAAAGAATGTTCAAGCTGCTAATGACTATAAATTATCGTACATTGGCAACATGGATGAAACTCGACCGCAAATAAAATTGGAAAGTATTTTAATCAAAACTACTGGACATGAAAGAACACATATTACTGCTGATTTCACGCCGATAAAAGATACATACAAAAAGCTCGTGGTATGATGATGTCAAGAGAAAATGATGATGAAATCAAAGAGAAAATCATCTACTAACGGAAAAAATGGCTAAAATAATTTCACAACGAGACATATTTAAGTTATATTTCGACATAAAAACACTTCATATAAAGAAAAATACACGTCCCTTTATAAATAAAGTATCTAGAGATTCATTTACGCTAACCTTGAAGCAAGAAATGCCCTCTGAACCGAGTTAAATGCATCGAAATAAAGACCGCATGATCGATTCAAACCAAAACATTTGATCGCTATGATCAGAATTTATAATGCAAAAGCAGTATAAGAATATTTACGATTGGATACAGTGTAGTAAAGCATAACATTTTAAAAGACCCATGGAAAAGATGCACATTCGTTATTTTTATGTTTGTATAATACGGCGGTGTTATGTGAAAATAGAATACAGTATAATGTAGGCTAGGCTACCGTATATGATATACGAAAGTGCAGGCCAGGCCTTGTTTGTTATTCAAATTTTCTTAATACTGGCTTATCATGTCAGTCTGCATTGAACCTGCAGAATTAGCTGACACTAATAATTACTATACCATATATGTATAAAGTATACTGTGTAGTGTAGGCTAGGCTACCATATGTATAGATGGTACTGATTACCCTAGTGTAGGCTAGGCCATATTCGAGTTACGATTTTTCAACAAACGATGGGTTTTTTGGAACCTAACCCCATCGTAAGTAGGGGAATAACTGTATATATATACATATACATATGACCAAAAATCAGGTCATATATATATATATATATATATATATATATATATATATATATATATATATATATATATACACACACACAGTCATACCTTGAAATTACGCTGAGGTTAGGTTCTGGAGCCCTCGTGCAAGGTGAATTTTCAAAGCGTAAGTTTGGCATGGTCTTTAAAATGGTAATAAATGTTTATTTCAGAGTTTAAGTACTAAATATGACCCTAATCATGCTCCCAAAGTATTAAGCTAACTTTTAAATGAACTAAAGTTAGTGTAATTTTATTTAAAATTTAGCTTATTACCCTTAAAAAGGAATACAGTAAATGGTTGACATAAAAATTGAGTACTGCACAGTTTCATAATAGTGCATTTACAGTAGGTGCGTCACGATATACTAATGTTACCCCTAATTCATGGGATGCCGTTTTCTTTGTCACTTAGAGTAAAAGCCGTTTTCTTTGCGTCACTAGGCAAAACGTCATGTGTCAGTCAACAAAAGTAAAATTCCATAAAATATCGAAAACATGTACATAATGTTCGTGAGAAGGTAGTACAGTACAGGTAAAATTCAATCAATTTAAAATTATATACTGTACAGGTAATGACGTACAGAGAAATAATAAGTTGTAAAAGTATGAGAGAGAGAGAGAGAGAGAGAGAGAGAGAGAGAGAGAGAGAGAGAGAGAGAGAGAGAGAGAGAGAGAGAGAGAGAGAGAGAGATACTGTAATAAAGTAACTGTACTGCTTTTGTATCGTATTTATGCGCAAATATATAAATACAAATTTTCCATTCTGATTTTACACCTAAAAACACGAAAACTTAAAAATTAAACACACTTTCTACAGGGTATCATCTTTGAAAAAAAAGTAACTAAAGGGTATCACATCTTGTAAAAGTACACCAACTGAACGTGCTGTAATTACATGCACATACAGATTGCACCAGCACTTTTCTCCGAGGTGAACAGAGTAATTTTCAAAGAATGACACTTATACAACTCTTAGTTACATCTCTGATATTACATTAACGAATTCATTTTATCAAATGAGTGCGACTGAACAACCTCATCTCAAGGTCATGTAAAGTCCTTGTGACAAAGACTTTGCAAATGGACATAATACTTGTATGATATTTATGTACAGAAATATAAATATAAATTTTCCATATCAATTTTACAGTTAAAAGCATGAAAACTTATAAATTTACTTCAAACATTAAACAGGCATTTTCTGCAGGGGTATCATCTTTGAAAAGTGCAGTAACTTTGCAAATGGGTATCACATCTTGTAAAAGTACACAAAGTGAATGTGCTGAAATTACCTTTGCATCATATTTATGCATGTACAAAAATAAAAATAATACATTTTCGATACAGATTTTACACATGAAAGCATGAAATGCATTTTTCATAGGGATTTTACACATGAAAGCATGAAATGCATTTTTCATAGAGATTTTGCACATTAAAACATGAAATGCATTTTTCATACAGATTTTACACATAAAAGCATGAAATGCATTTTTCATACAGATTTTACACATAAAAAAAGAATGCAATGCAGATTTTACACATAAAAGCATGAAAACACATAAAAAAATTAAAACTTTCTAAGAATTTCAAAAATTAAAACACGTATGCCCATTAGTTAGGTGCAGTGGGTTTTTGTGAGAATTTCGAATTGTGTAAGATCTGTATTTACTGTATATATATATATATATATATATATATATATATTAGTTAGGTTCCAGTGAAAAGTTCATAATGTATATATATTATATATATATATCAAATATATATATAAGATATATATATATATATATATATATATTATGTATATATATATATATATATATATGTATATGTATATATATATATATATATATATATATATATATATATATATATATATATATATATATATATATATATATATATATATATATATATATATATATATATATATTTCCCAACAATCCCAGCCACCAAATGCTTCATTTAAAGCTGGAAAATACAACAGTGCATTTTGGGCAATGCCTGACAAGGAAGGGCGAAAGAAATATAGGCCCTCCCTTAACCCTCCCGTGCTTACGGGGTTCCTACAGAGCTACCCGGTACGCGACTTATGTCGTGGAGGGAAAAGTGGGGCTCACGGGAAAAGTTTCTTTGTAAAATTCGATGCCTCCAAACTATAACTGATATAGGCTTCTGGTTTGTTTTACGATGTCGGCAAATGATTGAATTTTTTCCTAAAGCAATCAGAAAATCTTTGCAAAGCTTAGAAATAATACAAAAGATGTGATGAACGTGAAATGTTTAAGGAAAATCATAGATATTTTTTTTAAATAATCATGAAAAATATATTAATTAGGTTTTGGGAGTTTGTTTTATACATAAATTGTGGAAATGTTTGAACTTTCATGTGGAAGCAATCATTTTGCTATAAATGTGTTTGAAAATTAGCTGTTACCAATTAAAAAAATGCTAATTTTTACTGAGTGCAATTTTCAGATTTTCCAACCCACTTATGTTGTTTCCTATCGTGCCTAAGTAAGGAATAAGATTGAAAAAAAATAAAGGTAGCATTAGAAAGCCGAGTAAATTTCCTACAAAATGCACAAAAGAAAGATATATGTATTGTTAGAATAAAATTCAGCAATTGTCATTAGATTACAGACAATCTTTTTTTTTTTCTAAGAAAATATATGGCAATGATTATTATATTGAAACTATAATTTTACATTTTTCTGTTCGGCACAATAAAGTGCAAAGAATGGCTGTTCAAATGATATATAATACATGCACATTGAACTTATTTACAGATGCACCAACAGGCATACAAAAAATTATTCATGCACTCGTAAACCCTGGGCCGAACTACGTGGCTTGACTGGGTTCTTGAGTGCTCATATTTACACTTACATTTTTCGTAATTACTCGGTAATGAATAATGCTAAGAAAAAGTGAAAATTGCAATGGAAAGCTGAAAAAATTTTCTATAAATAGCCCACGTAAAAGCAATAAGTGTTCCCAAAAAAATTGAACAATTGAAGCTGAAAGACGTAAATGTTGTTGAAAGACAGAAATATATGTCAAAAAATGGTATTTTCATTATAAAATAAGTTTTTAAATATACTTACCTGGTAGTTACATATATATAGCTTTATCCCACTGATTCGTTGCGCGCACGGCAGAAATTCAAAATTCACGGCAATCGCCGATAGATAGCCAGGTGGCCATACCTGAGTGCCCTCTACCAGGTACCTGGAACCATTCCCAATTGTCCTCAGAAATTCCATGCCCCTGTTCTCAGAGGGGAGGAGGGAGGGACCTTTTATATATGTAACTACCAGGTAAGTATATTTAAAAACTTATTTTATAATGAAAATACCATTTTTAAATATCTAACTTCCCTGGTAGTTACATATATATAGCTGATTGACACCATTGGTGGTGGGTTAGAGAACCACAACACCGTTGGGAATTCGTATAATTACTAAACACTATACATTAGCTGTAACCATACTCTGGTTCCTACCTGATAAGGAAGCTGGCTTCATAGTTATCCTGCCTCATTCGCCTGCATTCCTTGAGAGACCCAGCGATCCACCCAGGGGGCTGTAGAAAGTCTCTATGGGGCTGTCACATGGTCCTCGACCTTAACATGACTAGACCACCACCCTTGCTATCCTGGCATAGCCATGGACAAAGAGCTGACCACCTGACCCACTAACACCACTAAAAACACACTCCATAAAACCTAACTTAGACTTGCAACCCCAGACTGTGGAAGGTTGCAACAACCTTCACAGACAACCTGTGAGTTCAAATCCAGAAAAAGCAAGGGTATAATAAAAAATAAGGTTAAAGGTTAGAGGCAGTAGTACCTTCTCCAACTACGGCGCCGGAGGCAACGTACGGACCCAGGGAACAGCAATCCTCATATTGGGTCTGTACTTCTTTCAGGTAACAATCTGCGAAGATAGACTTGCTTTGCCAGAATGTCGCTTCCAAAATCGATTTCATAGACTTGTTGTGTCTATAAGCCATCGAAGTCGCCACAGCTCTTACTTTGTGTGCTTTGACTTTGAGGATTGGGAAGCTTTTCTCGTCACAGTCTTGGTGAGTTTCCCTTATTAAATCCTTGATAAAGAACGCCAGTGCATTCTTTGATAAGGGCAACGAAGGCTTCTTCACCAAGCACCAGAGGTTGTCTGTCTGACCTCTCATGTTTCTGGTCCTCTGTAGATAAAATTTTAGGGCCCTACCTGGACAAAGGCCTCTCTCTTTTTCCTGTCCTACTAAATGAGAAAGCCCTGGTATGGTAAAGGATCTGGGCCATGGTTGAGAAGGGTTCTCGTTTTTAGCTATAAAACCAAGTTGTAGCGAGCAGACTTGCACTTTCCCCATTGAAGCCTACCTTCTTGCTAAAGGCTTGTAATTCTCCTACCCTCTTGGCTGTAGCCAACGCAACCAGGAAAAGGGTCTTCTTAGTGAGATCCTTCCATGAAGCCTTGTCGAGAGGTTCAAACCTGCTCGAGGTTAAAAACTTCAGGACTATGTCCAAATTCCAAGAGGGGGTCGGGTTGTCCTTCCTCTTAACTGTCTCAAAAGACCTTATGAGATCCGTGAGGTCCTTGTCTCCCGACACGTCAATATTTCTGTGACGGAAGACGGAAGCTAGCATGCTGCGGTATCCCTTGATGGTTGATACTGCTAGTTTTTCCTGGGTTTTTAAATGCAGCAGAAAATCTGCCAGTTGAGTTAGAGAGGTATAGGAAGAGGAAATGTTATTAATTCTGCCCATTCCCTGAATACGTCCCACTTTGACTGGTACACTTTGAGTGTGGACGTCCTCCTTGCTCTCGCGATGGCTCTTGCAGCTTCTCTTGAAAAGCCCTTCGCTCTTGCCAGTTTTTCGATAGTCGAAAGGCAGTTAGGTTGAGAGCGAGGAGATTTTGATGGTATCTCTCTATATGTGGTTGTCTGAGTAGATCGTTCCGACAAGGTAACGATCTGGGGGTATCTACTAGCTACTCCATCACTTCTGTGATCCATGGTCTCATGGGCCAAAATGGAGCTATCAGGGTCATGCGGGCGTCGTTTGACTCCCTGAACTTCTTCATGACTCTGTCTAGGATCTTGAATGGAGGAAAAGCATACATGTCTAGTCCTTCCCAATCCATGAGGAAGGCATCCACCGCCACTGCTTCCTGGTCTGGGACTGGAGAGCAGTAGACTGGTAACCTCTTTGTTCTCTGTGTCGCAAAGAGGTCTATTGACGGTTCTCCCCACAGATTCCAAAGCCTGTTGCACACCTCGCGATGTAGGGTCCATTCTGTCGTGAGAACCTGTCTTCCTCTGCTGAGAAGATCCGCTCTGACATTCTTCTCTCCCTCTATGAAGTGGGTTATCAGAGTTATGTTGTCCGCTTCTGCCCACAGCAGGAGATCTTTTGCTGCCTCGTAAAGGGAATCCGAACGAGTGCCACCCTGTTTCCTGATGTAGGCCAACGCTGTGGTGTTGTCTGCGTTGACCTGTACTATCTTGTTCTGGACTTTCTCCTGGAAGTGTACTAGCACTAGATGAATGGCTACCAGTTCTTTGACGTTTATATGCCATTTCTTCTGATGGTTTTCCCATAGACCTGAGATCTCGCTCTTCCCCAGCATTGCACCCCATCCCACGTCTGATGCGTCTGAATACAACACTAGGTCGGGGTTCTTCTGTTGAAGTTCGAGGCTTTCTTGTAGTTTGTTGGGGTCGTCCCACCAACTCAATTGACTTTTGATTCCCAGAGGGATCGGAATCCACGTCTCCAGGTCTTGGCCTCTTTTCCAATAACTTGACAGATGGAACTGAAGTGGACGTAGATGTAGTCTTCCCAGGGAGACGAATTGTTCAATCGAGGAGAGGGTCCCCAGCAGACTCATCCACTCCCTTGCCGAGCAGGTCCATCTCCCTAGAAAGAGCTTCACCTTTCCTAGGCAATCCAGAATGCGTTTCAGGGCTGGAAAAGCCCGAAAAACCACTGACTGAATCCTCATCCCCAGGTAGATGATATTTTGTGAAGGAGTCAGCTGCGATTTGGCTAGATTTACTACCAGTCCTAGCTGTTGCGTCATATTCATTGTCACTTGTAGATCCTCCAGACACTTTGCTTGCGATCTGGCTCTGATTAGCCAGTCGTCCAGGTACATCGAAATTTGTATTCCTTTTAGATGTAACCAGTGAGCTACGTTCGATGCCACTCGTGTGAAAACGTAAGGAGCCGAGCTTAGTCCAAAACAAAGTGCTCTGAACTGATAAGTTGTCCCGAGATGCACAAACCTCAGATATTTTCTGTAGTTCGGGTGAATTGGTACATGAAAATACGCGTCCTGCAGGTCTATCGATACCATCCAGTCTTTTTGTCTGGTGCCTGCTAGGACTGACGCAGAAGTCTCCATAGCAAACTTGACTTTGCTTACGTACTTGTTCAGTGGACTTACGTCCAGAACTGGTCTCCAACCCCCCGAGTTCTTGGGTACCAGAAAAAGTCTGTTATAAAATCCCTCTGACGAGAGGTCTTTTACCTCTTCCATTGCTGCTTTTGATAGCATCTGGGTTACCTGTTCTTGAAGAGCTGCTGCTTTGCTCCCCGAGTATGTAGCTGACAACTCTAACGGTTCTGGTGAAAGAGGAGGCTTCTTTAGGAGGGGGATCTTGTATCCTTCCTTCAGTACTTCGACTGTCCAGTTGTCCGCTCCCCTTTGGCTCCACTCTTGCCAGAAGTGGGATAACCTGGCTCCCACTTGTGTCTGGAGGTTGTTGTGTTCACTTCTTGGTTTTGGTTGCTGCTTGGGGTTCTTACGAGGTTGTCCCCAGCAGCCATTCTCTGACTTCCTCTTGAAAGGGCTCTCCCACGAAAGGGCTGACGCGTAGGAAGCGCTTCCTTGTCCTTCCTGGCTAAAAAGTTTGCTGGAAGAACTTTCCTAGCAGTCCTCGTGATCAGATCTTGCGTAGATTGTTGCGCAAGGGCTGCTGATAAGTCCTTAACCAGCTCTGAAGGGAAGAGCTGTTTGGTTAAGGGAGCATACAAGAGTTCTGATCTCTGAGTGAGAGTCACTCCTGAAGACAGGAACGAACACAGCATAGCTCTTTTTTTAATAACACCTGCTGTGAAAAGGGCAGAGAGTTCGACCATCCCGTCCCTCACAGCTTTATCGAGACAGGTAATAAGGTGCATTTGCGTGTCGTTCTTCTCATCTGAAACCTCTGCGAGAGCTGCGAGAGTCCAGTCCATCAAGCTGAAGACTTCAATAGTCCTGAAGATGCCTTTCAGCAAGTGGTCCAATTCCGAAGTGGACCACAGAACCTTGGCCTTTGTCATGGCTGTTCTACGTGAAGAGTTAACGAGTCTGGAGAAGTCCCCTTGGGAGGAGGAAGGAACTCCCAAGCCGATAGCCTCCCCAGTCTCGTACCACACACTGGATTTAGAAGCCAATCTCGTCGGGGAAAGGAAAAGGTTGTCTTTCCCTGTTCTTTCTTCTTTAAAATCCAATCATTCAGTGTCGAAAAAGCTCTCTTCACTGATTTGGCTAACACTGTCTTCTTGAAGGAAGAAGACTTCTGGGGTCTACCCATCAAAAATTGCGAGGGCAGACTCCGAGGTACGGCCTGTTGGAAATTGTTGGGAAATAAGTCCGCCAATAGCGTAAGAAGTCTTTTCAGATCTGCAGCATGAAGAGTTTCTTGCGTCTCCTCCTCCGAGATCTCTTCCAAAGGATCCGCTATTTCCGATGTCGAACAAGTGGGGGAAACGTGTGTATCATCCTGCTTGCGTGCGTCACGCATGTGTCCAACTTGCTGCGAGGGAGCGTCACGATCCTTGTCACCTCCCGTCACTCGTGCGGCTTGTGAGGAAGCGTCTATGAGCGCTGCAACTTGCAGCGAGTCCATCGTCTTGCTGGCTGTTAGCGTCTTGCTGTCCTAACTCCTGCCTTGTCCTCTTCTTGGGTCTGTTGACGTCCTTAGGTTCCTTCTTGTGTGGTTCTTCTCTTAGCCCTTGCGACGTGTAAGAGTCAAAAAGAGACACAAAGGACTGCTGAACTTCTGACAAGAACTTTACTTGAGGTGCCACTTGCTGCTGGGAAACAACTGGAGATGGCACTGCACGAACTTCTACAACTTCGGAGACTCTTGCTGGGATCTTCTGATGATGAGGAGGTGACGCTGCTTGCGACACGTCCCATTCTGGGGGCGGGGGAGAAGCGTGAACTGACGTAATGTACACGTATTCTTCCTCCGACGAGTTATGCATCTTACGCCTCTGTTTAGGCGTGAAACGCCGTCTTCTTCCGACAGGAATCTCTCCGAGAGCTCCATTTGCTGCAAGAGGGTTGTTGAGCGGGAAGGGGACCTGCGTCTCTTGATAGGTCTTGATTCTTGAGATTGACGCCAACCACGTCTGGGTCTTGTGTTATCCGAGGATGACGAACATGTCCTCATCTCGCCTTTCCTGCGGCGAGGGGAAGCGTCCTGGGATGCGTCAACAGGATCGCTCGAGGGGACGTCCGCTCGTTGTTCAACGTCTCTCACCTCCCTTAGCCTGTCGGCGTTCCTTCTCCCAGGGGTTGGGGAGCATGGAAGAGGTCTAGGGCTAGGAGCGTGACAGACACGAACGGACGCACCCTCCACTGCACTAACACTGTCACCGAACTTCTGTTGCAAACTATGCACTGCCCCCCACATCACTTCCCTATCCGAAGTAAGGGATTGCACTGAAACTCCTAAGGCAGAAATAGCAGCCATAATATCCTTCAAAGACGGATTACTTACCTCCGACCCCGCAGGAGGATCGGGTACTACTACCTTAGGGCTAGGATCGGGTTACTACCTTAGGGCTAGGATCAGGAATGTTAGTATCAGACAAGTTAGAAAGGACTTGACTATCAGAGGACCTAGCTGACAGAACACTCGAAGATCTAGCTCTCCTAATTCTGTCCTTTTCCAATCGCCTCACATAGCGATCATACTCTCTCCACTCTCTCTCAGACAAACTTTCACACTCCTTACATCTATCATCAAATGCACACACATGACCTCTGCATTTCTTACATACTGTGTGGGGATCAAGAGTAGCCTTTGGAAGCCGGGTCTTGCATCCCCTCACACACATTCTGACAACAGAGTCAGCCATCTTGAAAAAGCAAGTTCAAATAAAACTGTCAAGTCGGAAACCGACAAAATTTAGCTTATCAGTGAGAAATAGAAATCCAGGGAAATCCAAAATCAGCGAAAGCCATCAACGAAAACAAAACCAAGTAATGGGTACTTCACCAATTGTAGACAAAGCAAACCAAAAGTAGAGCGAATTTCCAACGTGTTGATAGAACGACGGCAGGGAATTTCTGAGGACAATTGGGAATGGTTCCAGGTACCTGGTAGAGGGCGCTCAGGTATGGCCACCTGACCATCTATTGGCGATTGCCGCAAATTTTGAATTTCTACCGTGCGCGCGACAAATTGGCGGGATAAAGCTATATATATGTAACTACCAGGGAAGTTAGATATTTAAAAAAGTAAATTCTTCATTATCTATCTTACTGAAAAACACTTGAAATATTGTTCAAAATACTCAACAATCACTTGCAAATACTTTCATAATGATAACAAAAGCGAAAGCACTTCACAAAGGCAGATAAATGACGACAAAGCAAAAATCGTGAGGGCGCTAAAAAGACATGCTGAACTTGGTCAAAACAGGAGGGGAAGTACTAGAGTTGGGAGAGGACTGCAATGCATGCATGAAAACTATCAGTTTCCTGTTTATGTTTTCTTGTTGGTCCAAGGTCTGCCCAACCAATGGCACAGTCCTCGTTTTCTTCGGATGGCTTTTGTTTGGTGAATTTCCCCTGAAAATAACTCACAGATGGTGCAGAAATCGCGTCATCTGAGCACTTACAGCAGAAAATTTACTGACGCAGTTTCGCGTCATCACATCACCAGAGGGTTTAGCTGTTAAATGCCTTTCAACTTGCTCTTCTCAAACAT